>NC_139511.1:39214730-39262230 GCF_008360975.1 Lichenostomus cassidix | reverse complement strand
GCAAATGGGCCTGGTATCTTAGATCATGTAAGACCTTTTCATTTATTAGGTTTCCACCTCAGGATCTCCTCCACCTCTCTGCCTTTCCCTTGTGTACACACACTCATGCAGTTGAAATCATGCAGGTTCCCAGGAAGACTCTGGGACTGTCTGAGAGCAACTTGGTGATTTGATGCAGAAAAGCTGCATGTTTCCAAATTAAAGAAGCAGCTACCTGATTTATTTTATTTTGTTCTTATATTGATTCTGGTGTGTTTTAATGGCCTTGGAGGCTGATCTGTAATGATCACAGCTGTTAAATACTTTCAGCCTTGACTCAGAGAGTAATAAAAAGAAACATTTCGGACTTAGTTAAATGCAGGTCTTGACCTAACTCTAAAATGGAAGATTGTTTTTGTATTGGGATAAATATTAGATTCTTTGAGATTAGGTGTAGACAACCGCAAAGATATGAAGAAGAGATTTATATTAGGCATGTCATAATCACAGAATCACAGAACTGGTCAAGTTGGAAGGGACCCCAGGGGGTTATCTCGTCCAACTTCCCTGCTCAAGCAGGGCCATCCTAGAGTGCACAGCACAGGATTGTGTCCAGATGGTTCTTGAGTATTTCCAGTGAGGGAAATACTCAACCTCTCTGGGTAATCTCTGCCAATGCTCAGTCTCTTGCCCAGCAAAGAAGTTCTTCCTCATAATAATCATGAAAGAAAAGGCATGAAAGAAAACAGGATTTCACTTTCCCAATATCTAACCTCCCAAGACTCCCAGAAAATTTATGCATTTTCCCTTCCAGCTTCTATCTAGGTTGAATGTAATTATTTTTCACTGTATTTCCCTTTGCTATACTGCAGTATCAAAAAAAAATATTAGCTCACACATTTTCATTATAAGAATACGGATCTTACTCTGATCACTCTGGTTTTAAATACAGGCCATACAATTCCCCTGCTCTCTACAATGCCCATAACCTCATGTGGTGATATGCACTTCCCAGCCAAGAGCAAGTGCAGCAGCACTTTGCTGCAAGCCTCACAAAGTCAGAGGTGATGAATCAAGCTGACCACCTATCACCTCAGATGGAGATGTTCAATAGCATAGCAACTTACCCAGTGGTCTGAGCTCACAAATGAGGCCTTATTGTACATTTTTGTTACCTATACTCTCTAGGTTTCAGAGGTTTATCTTCTTTTTCTGACAACTCTCACTGCCTAAAAGTCAGCAATAGCTTTGGCTTTTTAGTGGAGCTCTCTGGTGGTTTTTCCTATCATACAAAATCAGTGCAGAGGATGGTTAAGCCCACAGCTGAATCCCAAGTTGGAGATGCAGCTTGTATATTTCAGAGGCTTTCATCATCCCCTGGAGACAAAGTGGTGTTAATCTTTGCACTGGAACAAGATGTGTGCTTGGTTTCCCAACAAAAGTGTTAAATTGAAAGGTTTTAAATGAAATTGAGATCCAGTATAACCTCTCTCTATGGCTTTGACGTTGTTACTTTGACCTTACTTTTCATTGACTGAATTACAAACGTTTTTCAGAATTAGAGTCTTCATAAGTGTTTATTTGGCAGATTGTGTGGGGTGTTTCTAATGTTATTTAAAGAGGGTTTTCACTCACATAGTGAACTGAAAATTTTCACTTATGATTAAATTCCACACAAATTTAAGTGTGGGCTGTGGAGTCCCAACAGAGAAGGAGAAGGGAAAGGAGAAAGAGAAGGAGAAAGGGAAAGGGAAGAGAAATGGAATGGAAGGGGAAAGGGAAGGGGAAAGGAAGGGAAAGGGAATGGAAGGGGAAGGGGAAGGGGAAGGGGAAGGGGAAGGGGAAGGGGAAGGGGAAGGGGAAGGGGAAGTGGAAGGGGAAGAGAAAGGGAAAGGGAAAGGGAAAGGGAAAGGGAAAGGGAAAGGGAAAGGGAAAGGGAAAGGGAAAGGGAAAGAAGGGAACAGAAAGGAAAGGGATGCAGATGTGCCAATGCTTGTGGTCAAAAGAGAGCAACACAAACAAAAAGCCTGCAAAATCTTATAAAGTTTTATTAATAAATTGTACACACAACATGGAAATTGGTACATTAGACCATTCCCTTATAGTATAAAAGCATGGCAGAGGATTTTGTATAAGGGGTAGGGTAAAAGAGGAGTGAGAGAGAGAGAGAGAGAGAGATTAAAGAGAGGGAGAGAGAAAGGGAGAAAGAAAGGAAAGAAAGATCACCAGTCCTGGCTCCAGCATTGATCCATCTGATGGGGTGTTCAAAGTCCTCAGGCCATCCGGGCTCTGGGAAGTACCTTTTTCTATATGTGTTTCCTCACCCCAGAGCTGAGTTTTGCACTTACTTTAATAAGCAAATTAGTTATCATGCACAGTTCATTCTTCTAAATCTTTCTGGAAATAGGTCCAAGGACTTCAGGGCACCTTAGTGGTCTTGATGCCCCCACTACTGGGTTGACCTCATTCCTGAATTTGTGTTGTACTGTGTTGTGCTCATCTCCAGGAACAAGGATGTTTGTTCCAGGAAAGTGTTGCACTACCTCTGTATGTCCCTCTTTTGCTGTCAAATCATGTTCTTTCTCATGGTATGTTCTTACCAACAGACACTGGCTGGCTCCATGACTATCCAGCTACCAGTGTTTGATACATGCACATTAGCCTTTGCTGTGCTTGTAGAAGGCAAGAAATCTTTCAGATTTCAGACAACGAGTAGAAGAGCCTAAGATCACAAAATTAAAAATCTAGAGCTTTTGAGATTCAATGGTAACCCAAATGTAACACCTTCACAATAAATTATTAAGTGTTAATGTACCTGGAATTAAATATTGAATAATAATTATATTTTCAGAAAAGAAATTACAAGCTAGACATTTAGTCACAAGTTCTTAATAATTCCCCTGGAAATCATGCACCCATTTATCCTTAATAACTTTGAAAATCTCAATCACTAAATGCAGACACATTCAGAAAATTAAGGTTCCAATCACTTAGACCATCACATAGATTACAGAAAAACAGGGCAGGAGGAGAGAAAAAGAGAGATTAAGGAAGTCACCCTATGGAGCGTAAAAAGCCTGACAAAGTCAGTTTCTACCATATAGTGACAAAAACAAGAAGAACAACAACAAAATAATTTACTGCAAATATCAACTCCTTTAATATGTTTGAGAATTTTGTAGTAAAACTCAAACTTTCGCAGGGCTGCTCATTAAACATGAAGTTAAAAGTCTGATAAATTATTTGACTAAATATAACCAATCAAGAATCTAGTCTTGTTCCTTTGATCTAGCCTGTTTCTTATGTTTTTATGGAACCACATCATGGTAGAAAAAATTATGATGGAATTCTGTCATTCGCCATCATAAGTTAGAAAAAATTGTCAATGACACGTTAGCTATGTGAAAATTATCATGCATCAAAAAACAATTAGGTTCATTTTACACTTGGGAAGAGTCACTGGAAATCTGCCAAATATGTTCCTGGTGTGCAGCTACATCAATGAATTAACTCATTACCAAATTTCTGATCTGAAGTATAGCATACTCAATAGAATCAAAAAATAAGTGTGTAAGTCAGGGAAAATAAATTCTGCAGAGATATATCTTCTTCTTTCAAACTCACAGTCTGTGGTGTAAAAATGGGAAGATTTCCACCTTTATGAGATGTAGAAGCACAATAGCTTCCATTTGACAGTACACATTCCCTTTCTGAAGACCTTTAAAGAATCATAACAAAACAAAAAATCATACAGTGAAGAAAAGAATTTGCAACTTTTTTTCCATTAATGCTTAATTTTCTCTTTTCCTGGATATGTATTCAGGTTGCTGGTACTTCATGGCAATTATCATTCATTACACGAAAGACTATGCATTGGAACGTAAGAAATAGACTTTGACAGAATTTAAAACCAACAGCTAATAGCCTAATTTTCAGGTAAAACTTTCTATCATAAGGCTTTGTGGTGACAGTATATTCCACATAAAGATGACTGGCAGACCCTAAAAGATAAGTACTACTCAGATATGATGATGATTAGTGTCAGCAGAGCCAGACTTGGAGCTACACACATTTGAAGCAATGCACTGGCTTTTCTGGCTAACTGCTTGGCAGCTCTAGCATTATATATTCATCACAGATCATTTCAGTGAAATCTTATAAATTTTGTATCAGTCTGACTTGGGCAATGCCTTACGTCCATCTGTTCACATGAGAATGTAATCCCCAGTTTACACTAATTGTACACTTCCTTCACAGGAAATCCCTGGAATGAGAGCAAAGACAAAAAATTTAGAACCTGTGTCTGCAGTTTACCTGGAAAAGTGCATGACAGGAACATGAAACAAGGGAGTTATCCCGGGAACAATTAATACAGGCTGGCAGAAATGGCATTAAACATTTCTTCTTTCTACAGTGCCCTGGACTGTAGGGCCACACACATGCATGCACATGCACTCTCTGCAACTTTCTACCACTTACCCAGGTAAAGTGGGACAGATGTGTAGATCATGCTTCCTATTCAGCCAGAATAAAAATCTTATGAGATTGTTTGCCATTAGCATTCTACTCTGAATTCACCTCTTTCAACTGCACATTCCCTAAATCACCCACACAATAACCTAGCTCCTCTAATTACCTGTATCATTGTGCAAACTTTAGTCATTTACATGCTCCAAACTTTCAGGAATTCTCTCATACTTCTATTTTGGCACCTAGTTTTGAAGAGAGGACAGAAAATGGTGTAGAAATTATATAAACAGAAGTTTAAAAATCTGTCACAGAGTTGCTGACCTGCTTTTCACCGGTCATCTTTATCAGGTTTCCACATCTTTTCCTCACTGAATTCCTACTGTTACATTCCTTAAAAATAAGAACTCTGCGTTAAAAAATCAAGCACATATTCTTGTTTCTGTAGTAAATAATCATCATAATCCTTACTTGTTGTGTCATGTCCATCCTGGTTATAACCTCAGTAATGACATCACCACTCTTTTGCAACTTTCATGAAGCACTCAGCATTTAGAAATAGCCTACTTTTTATTAAAATTAATTTCTCCAACACAGAAATTAGTCCTCTCAATATTATAGTCATGGTGTCAACAGTGCAGAGACTTAGGCATGAAGAAACAACCAAACAAACACAAAAGCTCATTCCAAAAGCTCTTTGATACCACTGATCACAATTCTTGAGCAAGAGCCTATTGGCTTCTGCTCATGGGTTACATTGGCGTATGCAGGTAGGATGATCTGCTCCCACTGAATCAAAAAACTTAAATCCTTTAGAAGCTCAAATAGTTGCACCATGTAGATTTCATTTTTACTTTCACGACTTCTTAAAGGACAATATCTGACATGCTGAGATTTTGGACATAAGGACTATCCCCTGAAAGCACTTAGCAAATAAAAGGTGTGGGGAATTAAATTGCCAAAGTCATGGGAAAACCTAGCCACAGGAAACAGAAAAGGGGAAAAGAAGAGAGAGAGAGAGAGAGAGAGAGAGGGAGAGGGAGAGGAAGAGGGAGAGGGAGAGGGAGAGAGAGAATGAAGGGGATGTTCTATTGTATACTATTGCATGAGTTCAAAATCAAGAAAACACCTTTGCCACCACACACACTTCCTTTGCTTTCCAAAAAAGGTTGTTCCGTTCTGCCACCACTTTGAAAGAGGGAGACAAAGAGAGTTGCTGTTAAGTCATCTGCATTTGAGGCCTTCATTGAAGATGCAAGTGGTCACAGCAGGAGAAACAACACAGGGTTATGCAAAAACAGAGCCAAAGAAAACATAAACAAAACAAAGGGGGAAAATAGGAAACAAAGGTGGTACCTGAACTGAAGAGAGAGTGATGTCCACAGGGACAAATATACTTGGTCTTTCCTTCCCACCCCATCTTGCATAAACAAAATAGAGAATGGAGAAAAAAACAAGTAAAACCCAACCTGTGCAGAAGCACCAAGCCATTCCAGGCATAACTTTCAAGAGAGCCCAAGTGAGTCACAATTCAAGTCAATGTCTCACATTTTCATTATTTAATCCTTAAGCTACACAAATCACACACAGAAGTGGTAAAAACCAACTGACTTAATCATTGTAGTCATGCTTTTTACCCTGTCTTCAAATCTGTGATATCTTGGCAAGAAACTGCAAACTATCTCTGGGTTGTTGAATCAAACTGAAAGGTGACAAAGGAAAAAAAACAACAATCACTGTTAAACCTCAATTTACATTCTCAGTTGGCTATACCAACATCTGTACCACTCATGCAAACTAGTAGTGTCTGTGTCAAGGCCTGGGGAGAGTACCTGTTCAGTAAAAATCTGTACTACAGACACTAAATGAACCGCCACGCAAAAGACATTGTCATTATGTGTGACAACAAAAAGGGCTCAGAAAAAAATAACCATTTCAAATAATGAGAATAGTTGTAACTTATAAAAACTTATGAAAATATTTGTAACATTTTGAGGAAATGTTGTAGGACTTCTAAAGTTTCCATGAGCTGGATCACAAGCAATATTTCATCTGATCATCTCTGCCAACAGAAGTAATAAGCAAGAAGTTTTTGTTTATTATTGTCACGTTTTCAGAAATCACTAAGAGTTGACTAAGACAAACACATGTAATGAATAAATGTTTGAACTGCAAATTTGAATGACAGAATTCTTACAAGTAGTAAATACACCAGCAAAAAACCCAAAAACCCAAGGCAAAAATTCCACTAAAATAATGATTACAAAAGTGGCTTCACAAACTAGTATGGTCAAGAAAAACTGGAACATGCCTTGTTTCCATCTTTCATTTCACCTTCTTTGCAGCTTCTACACGAAAATCTATTTCTTCATGTAGAAAGAGAAATTATTAAGAGCAGTCGGCACCACATCACTTCTTTATTAATGTTCTCAAACTCAGTCTGAGTTTCCTTATGCACTAGAAATGGCCTTGCTTAGGATATGTTTATAAACAATGTGCATTCTTTCTCCTCCTCCTCTCCTTACAAATCAAATCTATTTTGAATTTGATTTAAAAGTCAGCAATTATTTTCCAGATGACTGAAGTGATTTTTTAAGATACTTAAAAACTGGTTTTCCTCAAGTCTCCTCTAATACATATAGGTTCTAAAATTGATATAATTTACCTAGTTTCAGTTAACCCCCCCCAAACAAACATTAACCCAAACACAGAAATTTAAAGGGCACCATATTTATCTATGTAGTCTCATTTCAATTTACAATGAGACTATAATTTTTTTAACATATGAGACTACAATTTTTTAATATACAACTGAATTCTAAAAACGACCAGTTTTATCAAGGTAATGGATGTCTCTGCATGTGAGCAATGCTGCTGTGATGGCACTGCTGCCAGTGGCACAAACTTACTATGCCAAGAGGCACAGAAGGACCCATCCTGCTCTGTGACAACATCCCATTTTTGAAAGAAAAGTAATGACTAAATCATTACAATTCCATAATCATTCCATGGGAGTTCACATGCTCATTTAATGATACTTATAACAGCTGAATACTACCCTTATATTTTAACACTTTTAACAGTTAAATATGTCAGAAAGGTCAGTGATTATTACCTGCTTGATGTCTGTCATTCACCCAGTGACCAATGACACTTGTTCAGGACTATGCCTGCCGTTTTTCAGGGGAAATGTATTGGGGAGATGTAACCTCAGCAGTCTGGAAGCAATCCAGTAACCTTGCCTTCAGTCAAACACAAACACAAATTATGTACATTGTGCAATCAGTCTGACTGCTAGAACTAATCGGGTGTCAGATAACACTGAAGATCACTATGAAAAGTCCTTTCTACTTTTCCATTTCTAATCTTGTAAAGGAACAAAATCCACCCCAAGTATTTATCTTTTTGTTTTCAAAATCAGTGTTACAGTGTCTTTAGCATTAATTATCTGACTTTTCAAAAAATACCAACTACAAATCTTTTAATAAATGTCCCAGGATTGACCTTCAGATGTTCAGAATCTCTGAGAGGACATACATATTTCAAACAGGTATGAAATCAATTGAGTTTTAAAACATAAATGAAAATTTTAAAACTACAGACGTGGGCTAAATTTCCATGATATGAGCAAAACAGTTCATCTGTGATAACTGCTGATGTCCACATCTTGATGCAAAACCAAAACCTGAATCAAATCCCCTTCATGTTGGAAGCCCTGAGACAGAGTGTCTTCTTGACATACTCATCTCCAGGTACTTTTGAAAATAGTTAGAATATCTTGAAAAACCTGCATACTGAAGTAGTTGTCTATTACCAGCTGACAGTAAGAGTGTGACTAAGTCCTCTGACGGTCTTATTTATGTGTTTAAGAAACTCTACTTGTAAGCATGCAGATATGATCCAGAAACCTTTTTTGAACAGCTATGTGTCAAACAGCCAGGCATTTATCATTTTTACACCTACTTTTATTCATTTTTTACACCATTAAAATCAACAATGAAAAGTGAAAACTGCTGCACATTAACTTGCATTGCTGTCTGTGCAATGCAACTAAACCATTCTAACTAAAACACCTCTAACCGAAACTTTATTAATAAATAAATTGAAGGAAAAGCCTATTCAGGATTATACCAATTCCAACTCTCATTAATAAACCCAGACTTGTCTGATGCGAGTTAGGCACATTTTTAGTTCCTCTAGTTGCCATGTGCCAGAGCTGCCCTACTGACTGAATGGTGTGTGAAACTGCACTCACTGCAAGGAATCAGGAGACACAACACTGAATAAACACTAATCAGGAAGCTGCTCCCACAACAGTGGAGCCACAGCATATTGGCTTTCCCACCAGTTTTGAAAAAGAACCCAACTCAATTATAACTAGGTTTTGGCTACTGTGATTAATAAACTTCAGCCTGTGTAAATCTATGTTCCTCGTGATTCCTTTGTGTTTAGAGGTATCTTAGCTCATCAAAAAATGAAAGTGACCACCATTCTCAGGGCAAATTTGGTGGAAAGAGCAGCACACACGTGACAAATTTGGTGGGAAAAAAGTATAGTTGTTTTATGACTGAAATATATTGAACCTTTAAGAGAGATTGGACCATAAATCCAGATACTATACTTGAAAATAGCATGAGACAGACCCACCAGCATTGCTAAATCTAAGGCATTAAGACTTAGTGTATGTCCTGCTGATGTACTCTTCATTTGGTACCTGCATCACAGGCATTTACCACAGGTGCAGGTGTCTAAAAGCTGATAAATCCCTGTCCAAAGTGACAGACCAGCAAATTACAGCAAAGTGCGAGGTTGGTAGATTAGAGAAATACTTGGAAGAACTCAAGAGTTTGAAAAAACAGAAGACAAAATGCTAGGGAGAAATGTATGGAAGTACCTTGGCACAACTGCCTTGGTAAATCATATATGACAGAGTTGGGATTGAGTAAGATCTCCCCAGGTGCATATCCCAGCCTTCAACCAGGACCAACCTTCCTTGCTAATGAAACCATACAGTAAAGCACACTCATAATTTTTCAATGTGAGTCCCTCTAGCTGTATCAGCACAAAAGAGGTGTGTGGTAAGAGAAAGGAGTCTTCCCTCCAGCTCTCAGTCAGATAATCGCTTCTATTTCCTCACAATAAGTTCTTTCCATGAAATGAAAATGATTTCAGAGAACATGAACTGACAATTGAAAGCTACCATTGATGCCCACAGGATGTCATACATCTCCCTTTCAGGAAATTAAAGCAGTAACAAGAGCAGGCAGAGACAGTAAAATGACAATAAAAATGTATTTTGATTAAATTATTCTACAATAAAACTAAAAGGACTCTAAAAACAAAGTCTGATTATCATCCTTATCATGCCTGTTGAATGGCTTGAACACAAAATCATTTCAAGATGAGCACTGAACTAGCTGCAAACAACATTAAAAGTCATATCTGTTTCTCTCCCCTTCCTCTTCAGATGTCACGCCATCATAATCAGCCTAAATAGTCCTATACGACTTAAAATATCACCTGCAAGCAGAAGGAATCCCCTCTGAATGCACTACTTTCTGTAAACATGCTCTGCCAATAAAAATATTGTTCAAAAGGTGGTCAGATCTTCTGTCCCCCCTTCACACTCAATCTTTCCATAAAACATAAAACATCCATTTCCTAAGAAACTGGTAGATAAAGACAACTCAATTACAGAGAAAAAATGTTTTTACCTTTCTTTAAGAAACCAAAGCAGAGCTACATTATTAATAACTAACTATACCTCAACAATACATGATTTATGCACAGCCCAGATGCTGTTTCAAAAGACAATTTTTAATCACTTATTTTTATTCTTATTTTTGCTTTTAGGTGAAATTTTTCCAGTATGTTAGTAAATATCTTCTAACTATAGCTTATGATATTTTTGGACCAGTTTTCTTTTTTGAATCCTGTAATAAACACATTCTTTGGGAGATGATGAATTTGCTTTTTTTTAACAATAAAAGAATGTATTTATTAATTTGTTTTACATCTGTGGGACTAGAAACTGTAAGTAAGAATCTGAAGGGGGTTGTTTTATCTTTGCAGTTCTGTATCTTCATTACCCACATCACTACAGTATCTGCATGACTGCCACTGACATAGAATTATAAAGGGGTTCACATTTTGTTGTGTTGCGGTCCCAAGCTGTAGAAAAAGAGATCCATTTGTGCAAGGAATGAGAGTTGCCTAGTTGACATATGGGTTACAGTTTTATATCTGCCTTATGAAAGTGATTGCATTAGTTCAACACAAGCATCTGCTTCTACATTCCTCCCCTATTCCTCCCCTTCTTAAGTACTTTTACCTATGAAATGATATCCCATCCCATCTGGATGTCACACAACTTTCTATCTAATTTTTGTAAATTCGTATATTAAAAAAGTGGATGATCCACCTTCCACAGAGTTGAAAGCTTAAGAGTAGTTCTGCTGCATTAACGTAAAAGAAGAGTTTGGGTAAGGCTGAGAATAAGAAAAAGCTTCTGTGTTAGCAGTCAATGACTTGGGCAAATCTTTCAAAAAGATCACAGTATAAGTAAGCTAGAAGGAAAAATAGTCCCCACAAAATCCCCTTTGTCCAAGCTTCTCATTAAATGTTGTATGAAATGATAAATAAAAGTTTATATATGAATTCTATGAAAACTTCCAGAGTGATTAGACCTTTTGAAAATTTAGATCTCCATAATGGTTTTGTCTTTGTACTAAAAATTAACTCTGTATATCACAGAGGTGTTTTGATAACTTCAGATCCTGTTGCAGCAGAAGTTGGTGGGGGTTTAATGAGGGTGGAGACAAGTGCCCAGCATCCTAAGGGGCAGCTCCTGGAATTGCAATGGAAAATGTGCCTCAAAAACATTAATCTGCAAATGAGGAGTACCAACACACACTACAGGATTTACGGACAGTGAGGGATGAGGTACAATTCCAAGGGCAATAAGGAAATAAAGGTGAAAGCTGGGAGGCTTGGAGTTTAACAGAGGACATGGTGAGAAAGACTGAAAAGATGTGTAACATGGGCAATGGTAGAAAAGAGACACAATAAGCACATGGATTTGTAACAGGAGTTATGGAAACAGAGCCTCAGGAATGAAACAATAACTGCAGTTGCACAATCAGAAAAGGGTATGACTAGGCACACAGACATGACTCCAATAACCAGAGACTGTAGAGTAAACTAGGAGAAAGGTATATGGTTGAGGAAAACCAAGTTTATATAAAGAAAAAACAAATTAAGCTTTAAAATTAATCTCTCACACCATTTTTCAGAACGAAATCTAAATATAAGATTTTATATATTAACATCCTATACGTGTGTGTGAAGCTGTGAGTATATATACTATTTACTTTCCATGTTAGTACATATGCAATCTTTTCATGGTTTGTATTGACAGCAGCAGAAGGAATGCCACATCTTCAGTTCTAGAATGTTGCCAGTATCAGTAGGATGAAGCAATTGCAAAGTGAGGTGCAACTACAAAGCATCAGGGTAACAAGTCTACAAAAAAAAAACCCAACCCTACAAATGACTAATGCAATTTCCACCCTTTTCTGGAGAACTGGATTAGAAATTGAAGTCCTGCTGCCATAAGAGAAGAGGTCATCTTGTTATCAAAAGTCTCACAGCAGTCAGACCACCATCTGGGGTGTTCTTCTGCACCCAATCCCACATCCTCATCATAAGAAAAAGAAAATACAAGAGACAGAAAATGCTCTCAAATATTGGTAAAACAATTCACAATTCAGTCTGGTTTTAAGTTGCCACAAAGGCATGGATGTCAAGGTCCACATTTAAACAGATGCACATTTAATCCTAGCTTATACATGGACAGAGACTCTTCCCAGTGAACAACCATATCTCTTTAGCAGTGAAGGAGATCTTACAGTAATGGGTATTTCACCATGCTTCCTTCTGTCTGGTGGGGTCTGTTCCCACAAGCAGAGCTGTGGACAGTCTGCAATAACATCTGTAACTACTGTCTGAATCACAGCAGTGAAATCACCACAGCATCTAAACCAAGCAGTACCCTCTGCCTAGAAACTGGGAGGGCAGCAACATAAAAGTGAGTGTACTGTCTCATACAGGTGCACCTTGGCTGTCAAACTAGGGATGAGAAGACTCCTTCTCAAGAAACAAGGAGTTTTTCTTCTTCCCAGTTTTGACGGTATGTTTAGGAATACTATCACATAAGAGATCTTACATCAACATTTTGTAAGGCTCTCTATTCTGACTACTAATAAAATTTCTGAAATCAAGCTACAGTTTGAGAGAATAGACTGCAGCTACCACCAGTTGGTGAAGTTTATTCAATACAATGACTATGGCATTAAGAAATTCTTTTTCTCTTCAAAGAAATGGGAGTATTAATAACAAAATGTACCAAATTTGTACCTCCATAATGTACCAGAAAAAAACCCAAACAATTAATTCAGCAGTGACCCCATGAAGGATGACAAAAAAAGATAATATTGTTGTCAAGGTTTCCATTTTGCATGAAAATTGTCTGTTTCACAAATGTGTTACTTAGAGTCCCAAGCTGTGAATTTTAAAATCTTACATCTCAATAAATATCTGTTTTCATCATTGTTCTGTACCCATAACAACTTCAAACAGGCTACATAGGAGCATCTCATTGCTTTTCCACATTTATGGGATTTACCACATGTGTGTGATCTTAACTATGTACATAAACATCCATCTGCTGTGGTTTAGATTTGCATTGGTGGTGTTGTTTTCACACTGCCGTTACTGGTAAGTGTGTTTGTTGCTTTATGCTTTACAAATTGCACTCTCGAATCTTGCAGAGCTAAAGCACCTCACTTTGTCAGAAAGTAGTTCAGAGACAGAAGTTCTCATAACTATGTAAAACAGGATTCTGTCTAAGAGCAAGACTAATACTGGTATCAAAAGTCTCATGCAATGAGGCCTGATGAGAAATGTCATGGTTCTTCATGCTGCTGGGAAATAGATATGAGAGGTATTTATGGTTTTACATCAAGACTGCCATTTCACAGCCAGTGTTCAAGTATGTTGAAAGCACAGCAGCACCTTGAGTCCTAGAAAATAACACCACAATGTGTGGGGCACCCGTGGCTTCCTCTGAGGTGATGAATAGTTTGTCTGTCCACATCCACAATTGATATGAATGAGCTCAATACCTGAGCTACAGAGAAGGAGAGAGAAAAAAGGCCTCAGAGAGAGATTAAAGACTACAGCAGGTTTCTGTAAAACAAACAAACAAACAAAACCAAACAAAAATACAGAAAAAAAACCAAACAAACCAAATAAACAAACAAACAAAAAAAGCCCAACCAACCAACCAAAACACATTTCTTTTATTAGGTCTATGGATTAAATAAGCAGCTTAAAAGGAACAATATAGTCCACCTCTAAAACATGGAAAATACTGCTCCAATAAGTACACTTAAGAGAAATGGGAGAAGTTAACAGTTACAGTTACCATGCTGTTACCTCCAATATTTATTTGCCTAATGAATATGATATGAAAAATATTATTTTCATAACAAGCATTTTTTAAATAACAATAATAATTATAATAATAATACCATTCAGACTGATGAAAGATCAGTGGTCTGCCAGATGTATACAAGAGATTTTATTCTGATATTTTCCTTGTCTCTTGTTTGGTTTTTTTGTGCTTGAGTTATACTAACAAGAGTTTGCAGCTCTTCTCCCTTTCCCATCCTCCTGTTGTCTACTTGGACAGTGGTAGTACTTTCTAGCTGTTTAAAAGAACACTATTGTAATCAGAGAGAGACTTTCCTACCTCTGACCATTATTCATCCACTTTCTACATGCTCCTAAATTATTCCTGTCAGAGATAACACTCATCCCTGGCTCCCATTTTAGGAGTGGTGCAGCATAGACCTCCGTTTATCCAGTTCCTGCATACAAACAAAGAGAAATTGACTATTGGAACCCAGGAATGTTTCATGTAGTTTAGCTTGCCACAAAAGATCACAGAATCACAGAATATGAGATGGAAGGGACCTACAAGGATCATCAAGTCCAGCTCCTGGCACTGCACAGGACAACCTCAAGAATCACACTATGTGCCTGACAGCATTGTTCAAACACTTCTGGAATGCTGTCAGGCTGGAGCTGTGACCACTTCCCTGGGGACCCTGTTCCCGTGTCTGAATGTAGGCTAAAGCAAAACTAAAAGGAAACTCAGTAAATAAGCAACTTTAGATTCACATAAAACACAGAATAAAAATACTTGTGTGATACATTTTAAAGAGAAATATATAATTAGATGACACTAGATGGTAAAAAACAGGACTGGAAAGCTATTTTTTCCTTAGTAGTTTCCAATATCAGGAAGCTAGAGGAAGCAACACAAGAGAAGTCAAATATTTCTCTCTTGGTGAGAAATTCATAGCTGTGCCTCTTACCAAATCAAATGCAATCTGAAAATTCCTGACTGTTATTAGCATGAATCTATAGAATCTCAATGTGTCATGGCCCCACACCCACCCACCTACAAATCTATGCTGTCCAAATGATCCTCCTGCACAAAATTTTTTTTGTTGTATTTTTTTCTGAGTAGTTCCTTCCCTGAGGATAAGCTGAGTGATAATCATAAAAGAGAGGAAAGATAGATTCAACTCCAAAGAGTAAGAAAAATGCAGAATTAGAGCATGTTGTTCTTTTAAAGGAGATGAACTGAAGGGGTTATTATTTTATTAATGGTGCTCTCACTAACATTATTCTCGTGTTATTTGAACAAACTGCCTTCTATTGTAATCTGTAGTGACACAAAGCTCTGCAGGAGACAGGATGCTTTGAACAATTCCCATTTTAGATTATGTCTAGAAATTGCATGTTTAAAGCTGAATTTACATGTTGAATGCAAATCTTTGAGACTGAACTGGCATATCAAACTGGTGCAGCTGTACACAATTAGAGCAAAATGTGGCTGCTGTTAGAGCCTCTCATTTGTTCTAGTATATAGTGTTGTTCATTTGTTTGGAAATACATCACTTATCTCCAACACATAGGACTATTTGTGAATTAGGAGCTGTTACTTCAAAAGGATTTCACAATCATTGAAAAACTATCCTATATCCCATCGCAGGTTTTTGGGTCAGAAGCTGCTGTTAGAATCCAGATCTGACTCTTTTTAGAAGGTCTATCATTAGCAATGTCTTTTGGGGCTAAGCTGTTTCTGGAGTTTTCTTTGTTTGTTTTCAAAATCATGTTTTAGTCCCAGTCAGAGCTTCCATGTACTTCTTATCTCACACAGAAAGGGAACTGTTCTTGCTGTGGCTGTATGATGCCTTTCTATTTCCTCATCTCCGAAAGTGTCAGGGCTTCACTAAGGATTCCCACTTAAATTGAGCAGGAGAGGACAGTGCAGACTGAATACAAATTTGTGCTGGAGAAGTGGAACAAGGTTAGCGAAGTGTGCAGTTGGTGAGATTGATGTTGATACCCTTCACTGCCAAGTGAAATGCCAATAATGCTTGTATAGCATTTTGTGAGGGCAATGGGAGTATTGATTCCTGAGCAATAATAAAGAATGAAGCTGCTCTCTCAGGTATAAAAATATTGGCAACTGTTACAAAGAATTGACTCATAGAGGCCTGAGTGTTGGCCTATCTTAATACAAATAATTCAGGCTTCAGAAGGATTTCAAGAGCAGCCAGGCATGGTCCTCAGGCACATTCTCTGCTATTAATTTATCTCCAGCTTTCACAAGTGTCTCTGTCTATCAGCCAATTGGTCTTCGAGGTGCAGGGACAAAAATGGATTTCTGAAGGCTTGTTGGGAGACAGTATGAAAAGCCATGAGCCATGAATTTTTAACATAAAAAACAAAAGAAGTTACATTCCTTTCTTGCCATTTTTTATGAGAAAAAGCAGAACATGTGGTTTCCATGCACTCCATAAATAAATTTAACATGCATTTCATTGGGAGCTGAGATTTCTAAGGTTAGTATTTTTATTGCATTGCTTAAAATAGCTTTACTCACTGAAACAAGTGTAAAGCTTCCAGAACATGAAGCTATTATAGGCTAGAGGACATCTTATGCATTCACTAACAATTTGCAGTATGCTGTCTCTGCTTAAACATGAGTACTAAGTGTGTCCTGAAAAATTCTGAAGATTAGCTGCCTTTTGTGGTGTTGAAAAGCAAACACCTTTAAACGACTTCTCACTTCTAAAATTGTGAGGCATGTCTGTTCCCTCTGCTAACTAATGGGATTCTGCTCCATCCATCTCCAACTATCAAAAATACAATGGAAATGGAAGCGCTGGGAGTACATCAACACTCGTAACAAAAGCAGTGGTGAAATCCACAGAGTGGTGTAGAATTAGCTGCATTTCGTTGGCAAATACCTCACCCATGCTTAATGTAATAATGAACATTTGAAGAACTGCTACTGACATGGTGAACAATCAATTTTCTTTCAATGGCTGTTAGATACCAAAATCTATAATTATTATCTATTGTTTTTTCTTTAACAGTAGATTTCTCACACTAATGTTAGAGACTTGATGATTTTTAATCAAGAAAGCTAGCAAACAAAGGGCAAATAAAGTCACAAATAATTCCCAGAAATTACAAACAAGTTTGTCAGACATGAAGAATTCTAATTACTGAACTTACTGATTCCAAGCAATCAATGTTTAATTTTAAACATCTGTTGAAAAATAGCTTAAAACATTGTGACAACCATAGTGAAGTAACTTATTTTGCCACAAGTGTTCCCACTGAAATGAATTACATTGACTGAAAAGCTTTCATCCTGGTTACACTCTTCCTGAGTCAAGCACATTATGAATTTCTCAATTTCACTGGCTCAGAAAACTTCACAAAGATTACACCTCTGTCTTCCAAACTTCAAGGAATACTCTTGGGCTCTGAATAAATGCACAATCAAATGGGAAGATCATGCACTTCAAAAATGGAGGGCAGGTGGCTAGTGCCCAGCCCAGGATAAAAGAAAACAGGAGCAATGCAATATGGCTGGTGGAGAACCATGGGAGAAGTTGCCAGTAGCCATGACTACTGAACTACTAATGCCTTTGGATGATTACATATTAAAAAACCCAATGGAGTTACACATAGTTGAAAAGTATTTGAAAAACTTATTTCAAGGGGACAAGGAGGTACGGGATCAGAACCATATGGAAGAAAGAACATTAATGAAGCTTGATTCAAAGAAACAATTTTAAATGCCTTTACCCTCAACAGACCTTTTTCTGTGCTTTTGTAAACATCCATACATCTATTATGTCAATAAAGGAGCACATCCAAAGAAGACACAGCTTTTCTCATCTGGAAGGAAATCTGCCCTTCTACAACTGATAGGCTTTGGCATTTGTAACCCTGACCCATTCCTCTCTTAAACCAAGCAAAAAACTGGCTGAGAAAGTATTTATTTTTAATGATTTGTTGCATATAAGATAGTTGTGTCTTTATTCAGATTCCATCCAAACTTTTACAAATAATCTCTTTATTTACCAATATCTATTCAACAACACTTTTGATAGATACTCACTTCTCCTGTGAGGGGGATATAAGTAAAATAGGAAAGGGTTCTTTTGGTGTTGGATCTGTTGTGTGTCAGTTAAAAATATGCATTATCATTAAGTGCTAATGCAGATTATTTTATTTTATCAATATTTTGACTTTTCAATTTGCAACAAAGTCTAATTAGTCTGTTTAAAAGCTAGAAATGAATCAAATTGCTTTGAGACTCTTTTTGTGTCTGTCAAGTCTACTGCACCTTTTACAGCTTAAACCATTTACCATAAACCTTTCCAGACAATCAACTAACAGGGATGCTGTTTTTCTTCTGACTTTCTTATGACATCATGTGTGAGGCACCAAAATACTCTACTGCTTGTTTCTTTCTCAGATATAAAGAATCTCATCATTTCCTAGTAAAATAAATTTTTGTACATGCATTTATACTCATCTGACCAGCTTCTCTTTCCTTCCACACCACTGCTAAAAAGTGCTCCTATTACTTTGAGTACAATACTGTTATGCAACTAAATAGGAATTAAATAATACCTGTTGTTTAGACTGCTGAATATTGCAACCCAAAATCCACAGCAATAATTGATCTTTATTTTCCTCAGTTATTTTTATGTAAAGAAAATTCAATAGAATAATAAATTATTCTTCTAATTGTACTTTGTTTTGTCTCTATTGACATCAAATTTCACCTGCCATCATGTTGCCTATTAATCTGTTATAGTTATCGCTCCTCTTTGGTATCATAAATCACTATGTATCATCTGCATGTTTCTTTTCTGTTTTCCTTTTTTCATTTGTGTCATAGCTATATTAAGAGACACCAGTCCCAGAAAAGGCAAGCATTGTAAAGATTTGAAAAGACAGGTCATATATATTTAGAGATGTGACCTGCTTCTTAGTGCTTTCTTTAGAAAAGATCAGGAAGTGCAATTTCTTGAGACATTCAGTTTCTCAAAAAGGGTCTACCAGAGCCTTTGGTTCAAGCTTCCAGATGGCAGTGTAGTACAGAAGAAGAAAAAGAGTAAAATGAGGATTAATCTCCATGTGTGTGATAAGTGCTGAAAGCACTGCAGGTTCTGTCTGGTAAAAATCCACTGTGACAGAGTTGGGGAAAACAGATGACCAAATTGACATAAAGATGCTGAGCTTTGCCCTTTGAATCCTGCAGGTTATTTCTGTTGATTAGTCACTGGAGAATCATAAGAACATTGTCTCAGTTGTGCTGTTAGGTCTTGAGTTTTAACCCTGCTGTCATGTTTTTGTTCCTTTGCTTGCCAGTGTTAGACTTTAGTTACCCAAGCACGACCTAGATGAGCTCTCAGTGCATTCACCAACGCTAATATTTTTTTCTCCTTTTACTTCTGTTTTTCAAATATTCTATCTAGTGTTTTTAGAGAAATCAGTAGGAGGGAAGAAAAATTGTTTCAAATTGTTGTTTCTTTTTTTTTTAATATGTCCACTTCTGTTGCGCAGTAAGGGCAGATTCCCTTCTGCAGTTTGTTGAAAAAAGCAATTGATGATGGACTGAAGATATTCAAATTCCAACTATAAATTCACTTATAAAGTGAATTTAGTTTTCTTGAAAAGTATTAGTCTGAATTCCCCAGAGAGTGAACTCATTGACTTATTCACAGAACTGCTACAGTGAAATATGAAAGAGTGAAAGCTTTCCCACTAGAGTGCTCCAAGCCTGACCTGCCCAAATGACCTGTGAGGGGAGAGATTAGTTCAGCTTTTATGTTCATTTAGGAAAGCACTCCTTTCACTTTAATCAATGGCAGAACCTCTACTGAATTCAATGATGGTTTGATCAGATCTTTGTCCTGTAACGAGGGCACTGTGACCACTGAAGAAGGCACAGACACAAAAGATCAGGAAGAGATGATTAAATGGCTGTGGACACATGCAGCAAATGTGGTAATCATACTCCTGGGCACACAGCTCTAGTCCTCAGACAAGTGTGCATGTGGCAAAGGATCGTTATCTGAGTGTTCTAGATCGGATATATTTGGGATTTTTTGAATCCTAAATTCATGATACAGTGGAGTTTTTTTAAAAAATAAAACTGGAGAAGAGAGACAGGAATGTCTGTCTATTCAGTTATTCCCTTGTAAACATAAGATTAAAGTTCCCCATGCCAGCCAAGCAGGGATACTTAAAATTCAAGTCCATAAAAAACACATCAGACTTGAAAAAAGGTTTGCAGCTCTGAAATTTTGCCAAACTGCTAAAAGCTGAAGCATGAAGATAGAAGAACACACAGAACTTGACTGAACACCCACAGAAATCAGTGGGAGACTTTCCACACATTTCAGTCAGTAACATCTCAAGCAATCCAACACGTTTCAGAGATATTAGTATGAATTTTTCCAGTCTCACAAGTTAAGTAATATATTCAAATGCAAAACCAAACCTCAATGTGAATTAAGAGAAGTGAAAAATACAGTTTTTACGTAACACAGATTTTTGACATTGAAATGTCAATATATCAAAACTGTCTTCTTCTAAAGAGAAGAAGTGAAATTAATGTAATCATTCACTTTTGTCACCTAATTCACATCACTGAAACCAAAGGAGTTCTTTAATAACAGAGAAGGATTTCAAGTAAACATATTTACCTTTAAAATATGCATTATAACCACATGAAAGTGTAAAAAATTTCACAAGCGTATAAATGTGATGTGTAGAGATCTCCATAAACATATAAAAAAAATGACCCTGCTTCAAAAATGTTAGTCTAATTAGATAGTACATACATAAGGGAGTGGGAGGGAAAAGAGTGAATTGATGAAATCATTGAAAAGAAAGGGTAAAAGCTAAGAACACATTTTGTGAGCCCCGTGACTCATAAGTGTCTTATGTATATAGACATGCATCTACTCACTGGAGGAGTGGGCCAACATTTATCATTCTCATTTCTCAAGTTGTGTGTCTTCACGAGTCATTCAAAAAGAGTGTGAAGGGTTGTCAGACTGCTTCAGGAGGTGGGATGAAGACAAATGGGGCCATATGGAAGAAGTTATGAGAGCAGAGGGAGAAGCACATTGAGACAAGCTTGCAATTCTTTTCCTTGGGTCAAACAAAGAGAGAATAGAAAAAGCAGGTGAAAGTGCAGAAGTAAATGGGTGGGCAGAATTATATAAGACCTTGAAGTGAAATCGTGGCTTTTCAGCTCATGTACCGGTAAAGATAGCATATTGTGCTCCATCTAGGCAGGCCTTTTTCTAATCCTTTGAGCAACATCACCTCTCTGGAAATTTCTTTCCGAGGTGTATCTTCCCCATCAATGGCCAAAATGTGAATCTGAAGCTACACTTTTGAAATTGCACATGGTATTTGTGTTTGTAGTCCCCTCTATGGATTGCCAGGCTAGGAAAAGTTATTGGAAGTTGCTGCACTGTGAAAGTGAAGGATAAGGTTTTCAAACACAAATGTGGCACAAAATTTTGTTTATACAGCAAGGGAGAAATACAGCAAGCAATGCTGGTACATTAGAGAAATGAATTAATAATTGTTTATAAATGAGTTAACAGCTCTTTATAGTGACACATAATTTTAGGGAAAAAATCATTAACAGCTTCTAAATGTGCTGGTTTTTTCAGTGAAAAAAACGTGAGTGTTTAAAAAAAAAGTCAATTAGATCCTTCTTAGGTTATAACTGTCCCATAAACATCTTGTAAATGAATAAAAACCAGTATTCTAAATTAAATTTCCACTCTCTGGCTTCAGCTGTTGTTAGCAAAGCAAGAATACTGGTTCTATCAAAAAATGGGGGGAAAAAAGCATTAAATCATTATGGTTTGAATATGTTGGGTTTTCTTTTACCAGAAAGAATGAAAAATGTTATTGCTTAAACAAAACAAAAATACCATCTCTACATAATATTTCACACAGAAAAGAATATTTAGACATGAGACAAAGGTTCAGGCATAATTCAGCCTAACCTATTCATTTCTTTGAACAAAAGATCCAATATAAAAAACATGATAAAGGAATAAGGAAATGTTATGCTCTTGTCCACATAGCTGGAAGTCATTTACTTTCATTATTTTGATGATATAAAGCTGACAAGAACATGTAGAATTAAAATAGTGTGTTACTTCTGTGAGGACTGCATTGATTTTGAGAGTATGCAACCTATGTTATACAGAAAATCATATGTTATATCACATGTTATACAGAAAGTCATACAGAAAATCATGTATCATTATATGATATAAAAATCATAATACATGCTCAACTTCAGAAAGATTTCTTAAGCAGAAAAATAAGCAGAGTCCTATAAAATTGCACTCTCGCTTTTTGCTGATTGTTTATGTTCAATGCATTATATTCCCCATTTATGCACACATAAGAATATTAAATGTACTGAAATTCTAATTACTGGCAGCACTGAATTACAAGGTGAAGTATGTACTGTTATACAAAGATCCACATGAATAGAACTGATTATAGGATAGTATGTGCATGGGAAGATGTGAGTGTCTTAGCATAGCATAGAGAGAATAGCTTCCATGCTCCTGAAGAGCACAAAGACTCACAAAACAACTTTCTGAAAAAGGAAAAATACTGTCCATTTGTTCCTCAGTTCATGCCCATTTCTTGACTTTACACTTACTTTCTTCACACTTTATTCTACAGAAAAGCTTCAGCATAGGAGCTAAAATATTGACTGCTGATTGTCATGCAATCGAGCCCTAAATTATAAGAGATAGTAGGATTATTCTCTTATGTGGAAATTCAGGATAATACTCCATTTAATTGACACACTGGGACAAGACCTGGACCAGTCACAGGTAAATACTGGTCTTGAGTTACAGGAGTAATTTCAATTGAATCAAGAAAAACAGGCTCAGAATAGCATATAAGTAATCTTTGTGTACGTACAGATTCACTTTGTAAGAAACAAAACACAAACAAATGACCAAGTGGATTTCAGTAAACAAAAGTCAATGGCTCCCTCCAGTGAAGACCAACACAGAGACTGAAATGCCTCAGCTTCAACATACTTTTTTTTTGTTTTTCTTTAAATATCTTCTGAAAACCAAGGCTGTTCTCCTTGTGTAAACTGCCTTACCATGCTAGCCCAAAGCTACTTCTGCAAGAATCTGACCTTTCTTCTCATGGGCAATGGCATTTCTGTATTAGTTTAGCCTCATGCTCCCATAAACACATATGGACTTGCATGAGTCCAATTATAATTAATGTCATCTGTCTTATTATCTTAATTTTATTTTCAATAGAAACCCAGTGTCTTGGTTTGAAAGACAGGTGTCTGCCAAGAGAGGTTGAACCCTCCCATAGGACAGAGAATGTGATTTTTTTCCCTCCCTCCGAATTATTTAATTTTGTAAATCAAGGGCTTTCAGGCAAAGGTATGGGAAAAAAGGAATATCAGTTCTTTACTAGTATCTATAAACAAGCAACAACAATAATAGCAACCACAACTAGAATCAGAAACCAATAGCAGATGACTTGTGAGCTGCCGAGCCTTTTCCCGTGTGGTGTAATCACGGTTGCAAGCAGCAGGGGCGCTGTTGAGCTCCTGGCCGGGCAGGGCAGGTGCGATGACTCCTGAGCGGCTGCAGGTGGCGCTGTGGCGCAGGGTCAGGTCAGCCTCAGGCAGCTGGTAATGGCGGGCAGGCTGAAAAAGCATGCAGGGTAGCAAAGCAGCTTGGAGCAGCAAGAAAGCGGGGCAGCAGGGGCAGGCGCTGGCTCTCTCCCCGGCTAGCTAGCGAGGTAGCAAGGATTTCTGCAGTCACAGCAGACGCCGCGGTCTCGTGCGGCAGAGGGCGGGGGCAGGCAGCAGAGGCAGCCGGACTCTCCTGGCAGCAGCTGCAAGAAAAAACGCAGACCGGGGAAACGTGCACTTCCCAGTGGGAAAAAAGGTTGAATCAAAACTCACCCAGCCAGGAGAAGAAAAAAACAGGGCACAGTTGGATTTCCTTGGGTCGCAGCCGAAAAGCAAAGAGCAGCCTTTCCTCAGTATCCGAACCACAAGAGACTGCGTTCCAAGGGCCGGCTCTTCCCTTACCCTGCCCTGCCCAAGCACACCTTTTGTCTTTTACAAAAGACTTGATGGCTCTAACACACCCAACTATTTGTTGCTTAGTAACAGTGATGGAGAAAAACTCCAGGCCTTCCCTAAACTCCGACACCCAGTAATTTATAACTAGTTGACTAGTCAGCAAAGTGACATAGGCTTAATCAAAGATAAAAATTAGACCAGGCTATACAGGAGCTATGCATACAAACAAATCTACTAATTTATAGGTAGCATACTAAAAATTCTGCACTGAATTTTGTACACTGATATTTAAATAAGCATTATCAAGACTACACAGGTTGAATGGTTGTGGGAAAACTGGGTTGCGTAAGATGCTATAACAAGCAATAAAACACTGCAGATTAAGACCAGTTAAATAAACAGAAAGAAGACAAAAGTTATGTGACTTACTTACTTATTACAGCCAAAATTAGTAATGAAAAATGAAACAATGGAATTATATCTCAATATGTCAAGGTAATGTGTGTCAGCACTTGCACAGAGCCTGGGAAAGCAGCAATATAAAATGGCAAGAAGAAAAGCCAGGTGACTAAGTTCGAAGTGCATGGTGATGTGCTGTAGAAGGTAGGGCTGTGAGAACGAAAAGCACAATACAGACTGTTATACAATGATAATGACTGTGCTAGAATGCACTGTATTTACTAACACAATAATTCTTCTAACATGCTATCCATTATTCAAGCTGAGAGCTTGTAGTGCCAGCACATAATAGTACAATTTTCTGGAAGTTAGGCATGTTTCACTAACTTGCACTTCCTTGGAGTAATAGGGATAAAATTTAATCCCAAGCAACAGTTGAGAATTAATTTTGTAGACTGTTAAGGAGAGCTTAAATAAGAGAGGTTAAATTCCAGAATATCATGGAAAATGCTATGTCTGAAATGAAAAGTTTATTATGAGCATGTAGTATCTGATCTAACCAGCACAGTGGCAGTTCTCATTTTCAAAAGCCTCAGTGGATCCCTGAAAGCTATAAGGAGATCTGTGAAGACCATCCCCACAATATTTTGCAAATCTGAGTGGGTTCTCTAATTGATAAAGCATCTCTAGAAATGTGAATGAAGCAGTTTAGGTGGTTTAAATCCAACATGGAATCTGACAAGACAGAGTGCTTTCTTTATCTGGTGTGTAATGAATTACATTGTTTTTGCTGTAAGACTGCATGAATGAAAACTTGTGTGTTTCTTAATGTTGTAAATATTCTGTAAGTAAAACTAAGAGTCTTCTTAAAATTTCTTTCCAAAATACATACAATTATTTTAAATATAGGATATTTTAAAATACACTTCACAGAAAAATCAGTCCTATTTGATAAATCGGTTGGCTAGGAGCAGAATGGAGCATTGCAGGGTCATAAAGTTAACCTTTTTTAGAAATCATATCAATCACTTTGTGATAATGTTCCAATTATTCGTCACTAATATGAAGTAAAGTTCGTTCAAATGCTCAAGTGACCTCAGAAATTAGGAAATATGGAATCAGCCTGGATGTCTACTTAAAAAAACACCAACAAACAAAACATTTGAAATTTATGTAACACAACATTGCCTGTGCCAAAATCAATCCCGTTGTGTTTCTTATTTCTAGTTGAGGTATCTCACATTGCTTTGCATTAAAAGATATGTGAAGCTTTTATCTGAATCTGCATACAAATTCAATAATTCTTCTGGACCTCACTCATTCTGAAGAGCACAAGGATCAAAGAGGAATATAGAGAAGAAAGCAAAATTCTACATAAAGAAGCAATTTCTGCAATGACAGCATGAGAATTTTTACATTATGCAGATTAGATAGTATTCACACAAATTATGCTTGGTGTGCTTTGCATCACAAAAAGAAACAGGGACAGGAAAACTCTTTCGAATTCTTCTAGTAAATAGAAATTTTTTTTTCCAGGAATTACAGAGGATTTTACCTAACTGGTATCTGACTAAACAAAGTTATAAACTAGATGAAGGATCTCTGTAGCACATTTGAAGATAAAATTTTGGTGGGGCTTAGGGGGAAGGGAAGTCTCCAAAGCCACTATGTTTAAATGATTGGGAAATATTGAAGTACCTTAAAACACTTGCCTGCATTTGGCTTTAATTCTTGCAGATATCAAAAACGCAGTGTGACTGAAGCCATTCAAGATACCCTCAGTATCAATACAAGAGTGCAAAGGAAAAGTATGTCAAATATTACTTAGTTTACAAGCTTTTATTTACAAAGCATAGTTCCTGAAAATAATTGCAAATTCTGAGATTGTCTTGTTGAATTTTTCAAAAATACTCTCAGAATAACACATTTCTTACCTCTGTTTTCACACTGTCAGGTTTAACACATTGGCACCCTCCTGATCAATGATGAAACCACTATTAAACAACTCTCCATCACTAATATTTCAAGCCCTGGACTTGACTTATTCTAACTATGCAACAATAAATATTCCACAACTAAGAAAAGTCCTCCTTGAAAACCTAGTTAGAAGTGGACTGAGAAAACCATATTTGCCCTTTTAGTATAGTCCTCTGCACAATTCTGTGAAGATAAGGTTTGGAATCGATGCAAGTTCATGACAAACGGAATGGTATTTCTGAAATTTCTAATTAGTGTTATTAAAATAGTTATGATTTAGTTGCAGAAAAGTTTCAATTCAATTTGTCATGACAGAGTCAACTCTTGACAGTGGTAACGACTAAGTTTAAGCATAGTGCACACTCTAGTATATGTCTATCTGACTGTAAGTGGAATTCATCTGAGGAAAAATCCAATAATTCAGTTTTCTGTTGTAAGTTATTAGGTAAATTCAAACATGTAACACTAACAACTGAACAAATATTTGGATCCCCTACTCAAAGCATTTTCCATCCACCCGGATCTCAGGATTTATATTCTTTGAAAGACCAGCACTCCAAAATTAGGTCAACTTCAATATCAATGTGATTTAGATAAACACAGATCTTATTTCCCTAATCTTCTAATATCATTTCAGTCCAGATGGAGGTGAACTCTGTCCCTTTGCTTAGCTGTAGATAGGCATCTAACTGCTGAACTGGAAGTACAAGAAGTTTTTAACATATAGCAGTTGGACCCAGGCTATTTCCATGAGGAGGCTGCGTATTTATCTGTGTAAGAAGAAAAGGCAGGAAATAAGAGATGCTGAAAATCTTCTTCAAGATGCATAACAACAGTAGAAGGACTGAAGAAGATGACATTCGTCAATGTATGGACAAAAGATTCAGAAATATTTGACACCTGAAAAAAGTTCCATGACTCAGTATGGAAGGGTCAGAGGGAGTAATTATAATAGACATGCCAAAATCGACTTCCAGGGAAACTGCACAACAGTTCAAACTACCTGCTTCTGTTTTGAAAACCTTTGAAATATTGAGCTAATCTAAGAGCATTGAAACATTATCATTTTGTTATGACAGCAGATCTCAAAACACCCTTCAAAAATGAAATCTGAAGGATCTGGTGATTTTTTTTTTTTAAATCCTTTTAAGGTAATGAGCACACAGTCCAATTGCACCAGTCCAATTCCAGTGCAAACTTCTAAAATAATTTAAAGCAATGGTCTCTACTGGTCATCACACCAACTTGATCAAATGCCAGTCCACCTCTTGCAGAGTATAATTAGTTTTGTTATGTATGTCAGTGTAAAAGATTAGTGCAATACATGTCCTCACACTTAGTACTCAAGAGACTCCCTAGCTCAAACTTAGCCTAGGATCTGTTTAGCTTACAAGATTGGACTGGAAAAATCCCAAGGATGCCATGGCTACAAAATAACCAAAGACTAGGACCTCAAGGAGAATAAACAGTTTTCTAAATTAATTTCAGAAGTTGAAAACATTTCAGTTAACGTTGATATACACTTACTTCAAACAAATGTCTCTACTTTCTCATTCAACAATATCCCTTTCCTCACAAGTTCACATGGGTTAAATTTACAATTAGATAATAAAAGTGTGCAGTGAATTATTTTTATGTGGCTATTATTTGATAGTCTTTATACTAACATCCACCATGTTAATGAACAGAAGATAATCTCAGTAATTTGCGTCTCCTACTGATATTGATAGCACCATTTGGAATTACAGTAATTCCACATGTCTCTCAGCAAAGAAGAAAATTAATTCAGCAATGATTTTACAACTAATGGGATGAGTAAGAGTAAAGCATGTCATATTGTAACTCACATAAACTCATGCCTCTGTTGAACACAGTCCAACAGATAATGCAATTACTTACAAACTCAGCTTTTCTGGGGATAAATATAGCCTGTAACTTAAACAAACAAACAAACAAAAGCCTACAAATATATGCTTTTTAGAAAGATGAATACACCGAAATTATCCAGCTCTAAGAGATGGAAGACATCTATAGATAAATTGGAATGGAAAAGCCCACAATATTCCTGCATAATTAACTGTTGTAAAAGGAAGCACTCAGGGTTTCCACATTTTCATTTCTTAAATTTAACTTTCATAAATACAGTTTTCTCAGTGAATTATTTTTAAAAATCTTGTTTTCATGGGTTTTGTCTTGCATAGATATATTCATGCAGCTGAGTAGTAAAGAGGAAATGAATGCATGAAGAGCTAATTGCACATATAACTAACAGCTTCACTGGTGCCATAAATAACAGGATAGAATCTGAATTACAGTGTTTGGGCAAGAAACGTTTTTGGGCTTTTCAAAGATAATATGTCCAAGCAAACATTTCAAGGAAACACTAGACTGAGAAGACAGAATTACTCCAGTGTAGGAGCCAGAGGTTGTGTCTTTAACGATGACATACCTTGTTACTCTACACATTGACTTAAGAACTTGAGAAATCCAGTGTAACTGGCAAAAACCTGTCATTTCAAACCCAAAAGAATGCTAAATGCCATTGTTTCACACTAGAGGTCACCCCCAGTAAGAAAATATAATTGCAGCGTATTTTATTTTTGCCTGTAGCTGGTACAATATAGAAAGTGTGTTCCTTGCGGTACAAATGAAGGAATTTTTCTCTTTTTTCCTTTTTTTTTTCTTTTTCTTTTTTCCTTTTTTTTTTAGTGTTGTGTACTAAACGCCAATTCAGTCAAGTAAAAGAAAACCTGATTGTGAGGTTTCACTTTTCATTATCACACAGTACCAGTTTTTTAATCACTGTATTGAAAAAGATTATGTTAAAGAAACCTGACATTTGATTTTGGGGATCATCTGTTAATAAACAATATAATAACATTTTAGCTGAAGAAATATAATACGTCTCATGATCTGTTTGATTTTTTTGTTACTTTATTGACAAGGGTCAACATTGTTGGTTAGGCATAGTAGCATACAAACGCAAAAATGTTTGACAACAGTTTGCATATGGGCAAAAGTAGAATATAATAATGAAAGTAAGTATATCTTTACTACTATTCATAACTAGCATTTCAAAAAAATACATATCCATGTCACTGCAAGTATAAAGATTATGGTTTAGGAGGATTTGAAAAAGAAAGAACTCCATATTAGGTTGATAAGATCAAGATACAGCCACAAGTAATTATTTGTATGTGCATTACTGTATGTGTAAGCTTTAATTTCTACTTAGGATTTCAAAAATTAATGTTTGAAAATGGTTAGAGAGACAAAGGTTAGAAATGTTGTATTTGTTTATTTTTGTCTGTACAAACAGAAATTTTTACTGAATATAACTAAGAAGCGTTTTTGGCTCTTCTGTTGCTCTATAAAAATGCTAGGTATTCATTGATAAAGACATAAATCATTATCTTTTTTTTACCAGAGCTTAAAACATTTACTTCTTATCAGTATTTGCTTCATTCCTCCAATTTTTTCAACAAGGCAGTCTTATCCACAGGAGAGATGTACCTAAAATTTGTGTGAAAAAGCTGACTGGAATAAATGAAAAGGAACTGACAGGATCGGGCCATTTCACTGAGTTTTGGTTACTATGTTCTGAATACCTTAAAATGATGTATGTGCCAAAGCACCTTGAATAGTCAGTGAACTGTAACAGCTACCATTTCCCCGAATGCTCTAGAAAACCACCCATCTGGCTTACCCAGATTTTCCTGCTCTGTTTGTATAGGGTACTTACTGCCCAAAATTGATGACATGTTGCACCTCTGAAATGTGTGATAATACATTCCATCACATAGCCATGCAGTTAATTTGTCTACAGCTAGACACCTACAGCAAGCTTTGGGGAACAGCAAGAACAAAGCAAAAAATTTATCAAGAAACAATGTCCACCAGCGTAATGTACAGTCACTATAGGAATGTACATACAGTCATGTATAACCTTGTGTTTCTTAGAACAAGTGGTTTCGTAATGCCTGTCTACTCTTGAATGCCTTTAAGATATACAAATTTCCATCATCCAGGTTTTATTTGATGTGAAATAAATTAATACATTTTATTTGTCTCTTTAAATGGCAAAGTGATGTCAGTACTCTTCAACAGATTTTTATATTTCATTCCAGAAAAAATCATTATACTAACATGACATGACAAAGAACTTAAACTTTTCTTTTATCTTGTGGGAGCTCGGGTGAAAAAAGGTATTTGGAAAGAAATTTTTTAGGCAAAAATCAGAAAAACTCAAAACTGATTTACAAGATTCATAAACCTGAAGGGATTTATAAAAATAAAAGCACATAAAGATCCAGACTTTAAAGAAGGAAAAAAACCAAGAAGATTAAACTAACAATGTGCTAAAAATTATATCCTTTAGTTATTTAACTTCACATGTTTCAAAAATATGGCTTAAATGCCCACTATCTCAACTCTAGATGTCATATGGACGATATACGTCATTGTAACTGTTATTTTTATGCATTGGTGTGTTTGCTGAAACTTTTCTTTTAATAAAGTTCATGGATATTTCAAAATCTTGTTTGAGACCAACATGAAGTCTAGATATAATGTATTTTTTATTCCATAAAACACTGATTTTCATTCACACATTATATAAATAGGAGCGATAACTGAATTACAATTAAAAGAACCGTGATCTACATTTTACAGGTGCCTATGAGGGCAGGAAGCAGAATGAAGACGGCCACTACTAGTTAGTCTGCAGGTAGTAGAATTAAATTTAATTTTTTATGAAAAGGATTTGAAAAGTTTTACAGGATTTGGGAGAAGAGGCAGGAAGGACCAACCAACAAAAAGCAAAACCAAAAGAAAACCCAAGAAATGTTTTGCTTGGGACAAGTAGCTTCCAGGACATCAATAATTTCATGCTCTATTAATCCTAATGTGAGTTTAACTTCATGCAATAAGTACAATTATAGTATCCACTAATGTCTTATAAAATCTTTAAAGAGTGCAAGTATATTTATAAGTAGTTAACACAAGGTTTTTTGCTATAGAGACTGAAAAGTCAGAAGAATGTGACAGAATAGGTTGGCATCTCAGACGTTCCAGGGTACATAGGCACAAGCTGAGCCATAAAAAGTAGATACATACAGATGCTCCACCAAAGTTTACTATCTCAAACACCAAACTTAGTTGTGATTTGGAATGAAACTGATTCTGTTCCATCCAGAATTGCAGTAAAGGTGGATTTTTGCTTGCCAAAGATATCTCACAAGCCAACCGTTGTAACATCATTTGCTAGAAAAGCAACTTTTCATAATGAACATACAATACAAATATTTGAGCCAGAAGTGACTGTTAGATATTATCCCTTATGTACCAAAAGCAGTAGAACAAGATACACATATAGAATAAAATGTTTAGCAAGCTAATCTGCATGAGGATCAGTCTCTGTTGTGATCTTCTACAACCAGCTCATAGGGTTTCAGCAAGAAGAATTACTTTAAAATAATCAAGCTATGCTTCTCAATGACTCTCATTTTAAGGTCGAAAGACAAAGAAAGTAGACAGAAAAATAAGATTATGAAGTCTTACTTTTTTATCAAGTATCTTTCACATGTTTTCGTGGTTCTGAAAAGAGGAAATAATTACACTCAACTTGAGAAATTCCAGGAATTCTGAAATCCAAATATTTTGATTGTTTTAAAGGCCAGGTGTGATATACAAGCTGGCAAAACCCCAAAAGCTGTGTTCTTGCCTGTCTTTTGCTGCAGGAGCACAAGCATGTTTTCTGTTTCATTTTGATGATTCAACCACCAGTTCTAGCACCAGAAGCAGTGGTGTTATAGGAAGCTGCACTCTTGCTACTGTACCCTGCCACTCTTGTGAGTCTGACATGACCACTCTGCCAGTGCAGACATCTCATTTCTGGTACCAAGTTTCCTCACTAAGAGCTAGTCACAAGTTCCTACAAAGAGCTGAACTGCACAGTGCAGGAGTTCTCTGGTGCCTGGCAGATGGCAGGTGTGGAGGCACCTCAGCACCATGCAACTCCAGGAAACAGCCTGACCTTGGGAATTTTGTCTACACACAATCCATTTTTTCTGACTGACTTCAAGAGCCATCTTTGTAATTTATACCCATAAATATATATATGTGTGCTTGTGTGTGTATATGTATATGTATAATGTATAATTATATGTATTTAAGCACATATATATAAAAAACATCCAGGCAGGCAACACATCCACCCTGAGCTGACAAAGGACCTCTTGCATGTACTGTTGCCTGTCTGGAAGAGGTTACAGATGAAACAGAAGACGAGACTAACATGGAATAAATTCTCTGGCAGAAATCTTGTTACAGCAAGAGAAGGGCACAGAATTAATCAGTTTTTCCAGATGGTCTGAAGAAACGCAATTTATGAGGAGGAGAGAAAGAAAAATACAGTGGCAGAAAAGCTCAGGGTGAGAGGAAAAATAAGCAGCTTTTACCTTCTTCCTGACACGAAACAGCAGCTGAAGGACAGTGTCTGTTTTCATGACAGGGAAGAAGAAAAGAGTAAGCAGAGAAGAGTGGGATGTCTCTTGTACAGCTGAGAGCATCTAGGAATCCAAAGGATAACAAAAATTTCTGTGATAGAAAAGGCAGTTGTCACTGTTTGTTCTATGGAGTAATTCACTTAATGTGCCACTTGTTAAAAAATGAAGCCAGGAGTGGAGTTTGGAGCCTGGAGCACTGGAACGGGTTGCCCAGAGAGTTTGTGGAGTCTCCTTCTCTGGAGATATTTAAGAACGATTTGGACACAATCCTGAATACTGCGTTCTAGGGAACTTCGTTTAAGCAAGGAGGTTGTTCTAGATGACCTTCGATAGTCTCTTTCAATCCTACCTATTCTGTCTCTCTGCGACAGCCTAAACTTGAGGTGGAAGAAAAAGGTAAGGTAAGAGAGGAGGAAATTGGGCTGGGTTGAATTAAAGGGAGAAGAAAAGAAAGAAAGTGACAGACTCCTATGAAGACAGGCTGAGAGAGTTGAGGCTGTTCAACCTGGCAAAAAGAAGGCTCCAGGGAAACCATGTAGAAACCTTCTGGTGCCTAAAGTGGGCACACAGGAGAGCTTGAGATGAACTTTTGAAAAGGCATGTAGTGATAGGACAATGGCCAATGGCTTTAAACTGAAAGAAAGTAGGTTTAGATAGTACACCAGGAAGAAATTCTTTACTCTGAGAGGGGTGAGCCACTGAAACAGGTTGTCCAGAGAAGCTGTGGTTGTCCCATCCCTGTAAGAGTTCAAGGCCAGGCTGGATGGAGTTCTGAGCAACCTGATCTAGTGAAAATTTTCTCTGCCCATGGCAGAGGGATTGGAACTAGATGATCTTTAAAGTCTCTTCCAACCCAAACCATTCTATAATTCTGTGCTGGCTACTGCTGAAAACTAATATGCGTACAACTTCAATCCAGTACTAAAAACATGATCAGTGAGGTTACAAGACCAGCTAATGACATACTGAAACTGCAGAAGCATAATTTATATGCCCAAAAACAGATTGCCAAAGACTTGGAAGAGAAAACAACTACAAGGCAGACTGCTTTTTATTTGTTTGTAAGTGAAAAGAAAAAAAGGTCAGAAAAAAAAAGATGATATTTCCTTAAAAAAAAAAAAAAAGTCTGTACTTGAAAGGAAGTAGAAGAGGAAAACTAAGGAGTTGCATCCCAGATCTCGAGACATAAAATGCATGATATCAGTGCATCTTTTCTGTACTTCTCAAGAATAGCTTTCATACATTTGGTTTTCAAACCATGGTGTAGATGCCAAAACATTTCAATAATATTTGATTCAGGATGGTAAAAAAATCCTCAACCCTCTCTACAACAGATTTTATATAAAAGCATTCAAATGATTGTTTTTCTTTGCAGTAGAAATGAGTACAACTGACTAAAGCATCAGTAGCAAACCAACAGAACACCTGACTTCCCAACTTTTTCTCTGTTTAATTTAACTTGCTATTTGACAGGTATTTTTTTAAATAATGTTAACATATTATCCTTTTCTTATGTGAACTAGATTGCAGTATGGGAAGCTTTCTGTTGCTCTAGTCCTAGTTGATGGCTCAAAAATCAAATATTCATGAAAGATGTTTAAGCTCTTCAAAAGCAGAAAAAATTTTGTTCTGTATTTCAGTCCTCTGGAAGAGTAATTACCTACACTATAGCAGCAGATGCCATCATGGTTGTATAGACGGAGGAAAGTACAACAGCAGTTAAGCACCTGAGTATTTGCTCTTGCAAATTAAATCTCTAAAGAATGTGCTTAACAGATTCTTGCTGAGTTCTTGAACAGCAGCAGTTTGATTTACAGCCAGAACTTTCATGCCTTTGCATCATTTTAACTTGGAGTATAGCAAGCTGTGACACAGAGCTAGACTGAGTAATCAGGAACAGGACTGTCATGCCAGTTTTGCTGCATGGAGTATCTATGTTTGACAATTCCTTAAACTGCTTTTAAAAGTGCACCTGAGACTCTGTGCTTAACTTCCATGCAAATGTCCTGACCTTGTTGATCCCAACACATTTATCATTGTGCTCATATTTAATTTTATTTAAAATTACTTGTAAATTTATTTAATTCAGATATATAACTAAATAATCATTATTTCTTTAATTCTTTGTATTTGTGCATGTTCTTGCAACTATTTTTCACCAGAACTCCCCTCATGGCCTCTCCTGACTAAGAAACCAAAACATTGCAGAAAAATGCCAATAGAAAAAAAAAGTGTTTCATAGAAATTCAGAAACAGGATACATCCAGGGTGTGATTACATGCATTTCAAACTCCAGTGTCCCTTTTACTTTTTGTTCTTCTCTTTGTCTTTGTTCTCTCCACATTTCCATCTATTTTTATCACTGTTCTCAGTGCCAAAATGGTCTGTCCGTTTAGAAACCAACATGCATCTATCTGACCCTGTTCCAGAGTCCTTTTGACAAGGAACAAGAGCAAGCTCTTGGCTCAGTGTCAATGGCAGACTTTAAAGTCATCAGCAGTAAGAAGCAGCAAAGAGATTTGAGCCCTATTTGGCTTGAAACCACCTTTAACTTTCATGTTTGCCATGCCATTTCATCATCTTGAAGTCCAAATCAGACTCAGACTCAAATTTTGCCTCGAAGTAAAAGTAATTTTTACTACAAATCTAGGTTGCAGGATATTTTAAGATATCTATAGTAAGGGATTATCAGAATGTAAACTCTGTTTTATGCATTAAATAATAATAATAATAATAATTAATCTTTTTGCTTCTATTCAGTTCCTACATTTGTTTGAAACAATCCCTTACCCTACACATATGTTAAAAAGGAAATAATTCTCCCCAAATAAAGTCCAATTATATAATCACACAGTTTTTAATTCACAGTAAGTGATATTCACATGTAAGTTTACAGATCTAGTTAATGACAAGAATATGTTTGATCCTAAATTTGCATTTAAAAATCAAAATGTTAGTTTAAAATTATCTTACCTTTTATATATGTGTGTAAATTTACAAATGCCTTCTGTTTTCTCTTCTGTTATTCTCTTTAGAAAGATAAGTGTTATTTTTTTTATTTTCATGTGGGAAAAAAATCATTTTGAGGCTTACTGAGAAGAATAAATGTCAGGTCTTCATGCACTCACAAGCCTCTTTAGCAAATGAAACTAGCTCATTTCAGCATCTTTTCAAATTTTACCTAAAATACTTTACATTATGCTATCCAGTTGCACCAAATATCTTCAAGACAGCCCTCATTACTGTCACCTTGCTCTGGTGTGGATTTAGACAAGGAAGGAGATCACCTTTGCATTCTCTTTGCAAAGCTCAACAACTTTAACTGTCTGCTTGTTTAGAGAGAAAAAGCAAAGGGAATATATACGGTCTGTGATTGATCCTAATTCTTTTCAACTCCTTGACAGTAGGCAAAGGTTGGAGTCTTTCAATGAACACCAGCCAGACAATTATGTGTCTGTAAGAACAAATAAAGTTCAAGTAAAAGTCCACCTCTGGAGAAATACTAAAAGACAAAGCTCAGCAAAATAGACATGTCTGTGCTGGCAGTAGACTTCCGTAGTTAGTCTTGGTCATTTCCCAGATTGTCATAAATTAGGAGGCTACATGTCTTAAAACTGACTTAAATATCATGAACTTTAAGGTAGGGGTGAGGAGAAGATAAGGCAATGTCATACCTTGTCATTTACCATCTTTGTTTTGACTCTTTAGAATAGTCCAAGGCCAAATTTTTCTCTGTAGTCAGAAGTAAGTAAACTTTTCTTCTTGTTTCCTCATACCCTTAGTGAAAGATTTGTTTTTTATATAATACCTGTTCTCAGAAACCAGAGCCTGAGGTAAACATTGAACTATCATCACTTTGTGACAAAACAGCAAGGACTGGCAATTCTCCAAAATTGTTACTAGAAAGTGTTCCTCATGAATGAAAGGCTTACAGTTTTACTCAAAACAAATCAAACAGGACTTTACAGATCCTTAGGACTTTTCAGTCTTCAAGTGTACAGGTGGACAAGCTCTGCTGCTCAGCTTTTTATTTGTGAGACACAATTACTTGTGTATTCACAGGTCCTTGCTCTAAACAGAAGAGCAGCAGGGCCACACAGTCTGTCTCACCAAGCCTAGATTTCAAAGTCTAAAGTTCATGGATCTTTAGAGCAGACATCCTTTATATAGCAGGTCCACAGTAGAGAATGCAACTCATCTTTGGCTCAAACCTTTTACCTATTTCCAAAAATGAAAAATTCTTGTTTTGCAAGTTATCCCAGAAGAATATGATAACTTAAAAGTCTTCATCACTTAGAAGTAAAACTTTAGAACATTGTTTAACCAAGTTCTCACATTTACCTTTTCCACTGGTAGACTTGTGGCATAAACTAGAAAACAGGCATATTTCATCACAGGTAAGAGTTAACTAGAGATACCGCCAGTTTGGCTAATCTCATTTTCTTGAGACCAAATACCAGCTCATACATATTTCTTCTACTTCCATTACAAACCAATCCATCTTTGATTTTTATGCTGAAGCCATCTCAACTGATTTGCCTAGCAGTGTACAGGTGACTCCATTTTTTTTTCTCTGCAATGAAAACAAGATCAAACAGCCAATCCTCCTTCCTTTCATGAAAACTCAACATCTCTAATGGTTTTTCCAAGCAAAACCAGAATCTTTCTTTGGACACTCAGAGTGCACAGTGATAATGAATCCTTGTCTGCCACAACAGTTTGTATTTAAGTTGGCTGCCTTCCCTCATGTTTCCCTCAATCTGGATAAAGATTTATATAATTCAGTTTCCAGGGGTTCCTACACTCACATTATTGTGGTGAATAACAAACCACTTATAATAACAAACCAGACAGATTGGAGGAAAGAGGACACAGCTGGTAATAATATTGACATGGTTCTGGGCAGCAGGTTGGGCAATATTTAAAGGCATTTTGTGTTTCTTCACCCACTATCCACAACATAAAACTGAACTGCACTTAGATAGAATTTCCATGGGAAGTAAGTATCCAACCTCAGTTGAATATCAATACAATTTTGAGCCTCTAATTCCTATATTTGACTCTTCAGATCCTTTCCATAATCTGTTTGGGGAGTATATCTGTCCACCTGCAAGACACTTGCAGTTAACCATATGTTGATCAAATATTTGTTATGCATATTGAAGCTCACTTTGTCAAATAAGGACAAAAAAATAAATAATTATAAAGGCAGTAAAAGTAGGGAAGAAATTCACTTGAAATTTATCCCAAGCACAACAGAATTTTGCATTTACAATACAAGCAAATATTCGTTTCTATTTGTGAAATAAACATTTGACAATAATAAAAAAGACGGAAAATTAGTGATATAAAAAATTATAGAGAACAATACCAATTTTAAAAACTGGAAATTCCCTTCAATGCAGTTTGTTTAACATACAGTACCACTTCTAGTTCTTCTAATTTATTCTGGGATTAACCATACTTTCAACATCCTTGTCTTAGATTGATAATATGATAATCCTTTATCCCCTATCGTTGGCTTATATGCCCAAAAAAGAAAAAAATGTGTAAAAATGTGTGATCCTGTCTCTTTAACTGCACCCAGCCGCAAAAAGAAATGCAAATTGTTTTGAAAACATTTTCTCCAAACCTTGCTCCGGGGGAGGATTCGTCGCCCGGCAGAGACTGCGTGCTGGACGAGAGTCGGAGTGAGCTCTGTTCCCATTTTTTCCATTCTTCTTCTTTTTCCTCGTTTGGACCCCTTCTCTTCGATCTGCTTTGCCACCCGGAGACCCAGGAGGGCCAGAGGACAGCAGAGCTCTCCAGAGAGCTCCACCCGGCCCCGGGTGGGGGGCAAAGAAGAGAGAGGCTGCGTCTGAGAAAAAGACTTTTTAATCAAGTTGAATAACTACCTTTCACCTTGTTTTTTCCCCTTCCCCTGTGCCTTGTAGGGCACTCTGCGTAGTTTTATTAAATAAGTAATTTTTTCTTCACTTCCATCTAAGAAGTTCTGTTGAGAGTGAAAAAAGAAGTGTCGAAACCCTTCGCTCTCAGAAGAGAGAGAGTCTTATCATTAACCCGAAACAATCCTCTTACAGAAATGTTTCTTGAAACTCTATTATGGCTTTTTTAAATGATTATTTATGTGTTATGCAGAAAATCTGCCAAATTATAGGAGGAGTCATCTCTGCATAAAGGGCCAGGAGTGGTCTGTAGTTCAATTTAAGAAAAATTCTTGGAACATTTTACTTCAGCTGCAAATACATATAATAAGACAAACTATGTTATGTGGGAGGGTTATATTTCTGACTTGTGTTTCATGTTGAAAACAAGAAATCTAGTCATGGATGTCACAAAGATAATTTCACCATTGAATTAAATTGTGTATTGAACTAAAAATACACAACTTCAGTTCTGATTGCCCAGAAAGTATGAGACTGAAGACAACCACAGGGAAAAAATAAAAGTACCATGTTATTGTTATTAATTATTTAATAATCATAGCAAGAACAAAATAATATGATTTAGCTTCAGTACTTTCTTTGCTAATTCCAGTGCTAATTCCAGTGCTAATTCTTTGCTAAATTCCAGTGTCCCCAAAACCATCAGGTGCATAAAACATCAGATCCCTCCTTACCTGCCTTCTTCAGTGAAACTTTTGCAACAGACTTCAGCACATGTTGGGACATATTTTCGAGGTGGGCCTGCTGAAGGACTGTTTCACTTCCTGATACAATTAACTGCATTATGAGTAAGAGTTCAAATGAAGATTAGTTGTTATGTCTCAATGTAGCTATGAGGGGAGAGGGAGATAGTCACAGAAAAGGGGAATTTGGAGAGACCTGCACTTGTTTATCAGACATACAGGGTCAGAAGGTAAATGTCCAGAAACCACAGGATACTTTGGTGGGTTGGTTACAGTGATTTTGTTGTCTCAGGTGAATCTTTGAAGTCTCTAAAGGTTGAATAATGAGCAACAGGTTAAAAGCTAGGGAGGAATGGAAGCAGACACACTAGATAAAAAGAAAATATCTGTGTACATTAAACTGAGTAAGTATATCAAATACTTCCAGTCGCTTGCATGCAATTCCTAACATATACCACATTTAAAACTACTGCGAAGCATTCCCACAGTTTGCAGTAAGGATAGGGCAGCAACACAACATCCAGAACTACAAATTTTATTAAAATCCAAATTCAGATGGAACTTTTCTGAAGACCAACACAAGGCTGTTGGTACACCAAGCTTTTTATTAAACAATATATGCGTAAAGAATGGAATCTCTCACTGTGGAGGGTGTTTCCTTTGTTTTTTTGCCAAATTAGAGCCAAAATGCAGAGTCTTAGAATGAAAACAAAAGCTAGTTATATAAACAATTTTAAGACTCTCTTAATTACAGAATTTTTACACCAAAGAGAAAATCAAATGAGTATTCATGTCCTGAGATACTGTTACAATGAGTTTGCAATATGCCAAAAAATGCCATGAATAATTATTAGAAAATTACCATTATGTTCCTAGAGTAATATCAGTTTTCACTCTTCAATCACCAGACACCTTTAAAATGTGACAAATATTGATGTAACAAGATGCCAGTATGCAGGCAAGTTTCTAAAATACTCCTGTATCAGTGGGGTTTAGCTTCAACAGGCATATCTGCTTATATTAATTCACAATATTGCAGTGTTGTAAATATTTGTAAATATCAACATCCAATACAACCCATAGAACTAGATACTGAAGTAAGGCCTTTCTTTGTTAGAGCTGGGTAAGTCCTTTCATAACAAAAATTCAGTATTTGCAAAAATTCCGTATCTGAGTCCTATAAAGGAAAAAGTCTGTTCATTGATTGAATGACATTCAGTGAATTCAAAAGTAAAAATAAACACATTCACACATTCACATTTGTAGTGTACATTTCAGCTTCCATTTTGTGCTGTTGTAACTTTCTTAGTGACTTATTAATATCCTCCATCATCTTTATCAATTAGCATTCTACAACTGAGCCCTGATTATTCATTTAATGGAAAATATTTTGGACGCTACGTTACCACATTTTCATGACACATTGAATCTCAATTTGTTTGCTTTTCCTTCTTAGCTGTTCTGTCAGTACACAGTCAAAAGTTTAATCCTGATCAAGACTGATCAACATAATTTCACATACAATTTACACTAATCAGTTGATGCCAACTTTCGTTGCTTTTCTGTCTGGCTATTGTAGTTAACCATAACACATTACATTTTTTTTCCTTTTAGAACATCATTGGGGACAGAGAAACGATTCACAGGAGCCTTTCCAGGTGAACCCTGAAGACATGTTTCTCAGAAAGGATTTATGAACAGCTTAAGCTCACCCTGTTCTTACAAAATAAGGAGGAATGTTGCCAAGCTACTAACACCCCAGGATCATGGATGCAGACATAACAAGACACAACATGCTTACAAAGCTGGCCTCTCTAAGGCAGCAAAGTTGTAGCTTTGTTAGTCTAAGACATTCAGGTGACTATCATTTTTACATTTTGTAAAATACATATAGAAAGAGTGCTAAATAACAGCAACTTTCTTTCAAAACTGATGTCATGCAACCAATAATAAAAAGATGAATGCACAAGTAGTACTTTTACTTATTTTCAATGGTTTGGGGTAAGAGCAGTGCCCAGAACATACACACCTGTAAAGAGGCTGAAAAAGAGGCAGGGAAGGAATACACTTTAATCAGAAAGAGTAAACCACCTGTTAGGGAACAACTGAGGTCACATAAAGGTTATTTTCTGCTACATCTCTATGTTTCTGTTTTAAAGCTTCACAGAGATTTGAGCACAAAAGCTTCTCACAATCACACTGCATTCAAAAATTCTAAAAGTGAATGTACTGCTTTTTCATAAGAAGAAACCTCAAAGTGCTGCAATGTAGGTCATTTTACACTTCACTAAGCCATTCATGTAGCTCTGATTTGTGACTTCATAAATATGTTCTTAATATCCACCAATCACATGACTTTATAAAACAACTATCATAGTAGTGTTTGAGCAAAGTTTTGAATTTCAAATGAAATTTCTGTCCCATGAGAGCCAGATTAAACACCCAGTTAAACATTGATTTAAATGTAAAATTAGATTGGATCACCATCATGGCATTCAACTTGATCTGAAATGAGAACGTTTCTGGGCTCATTTATCCTTGCAGAAAATCACAGTGTTTTGCACTGCGATTAACACTCTGACATGGCAAACAAGCATGCCATGAAACATCTGAGGAAATAAACTTTAAAGTGAAAGAAACTGAAAGGCATAATTTCCCAAGGCAAGCTGTTTTGTTCATTCACTGATTGCTGTGCCTTTTAAAAGCTAACAGTCTACCACAGCATAGATCAATTTATACCTCAGTTGCGTTCCTCTGTGAAATTGAGGCACTTGGCTTTTTTCTCCTTTTGAGAGGCTTTTCTTCGAACACAATGGTGGTTCAAACAAGATGTACAACCACTGAACTACTAAGCAAATGATAGACAAAACTCATGTTATTACGTGTTTACCTTTGCATCAGGTTGCAATATACAAATAAGCACACAGTTTAATGATTTCCAATGGGTATATTTTCTTGCAGGTTCAAGTATCAGTTTGCTTGTTATTCTGCTACTAATCACCTCTCAAACGAGCCATTGCTTTATTGGCCTCAAAGAAAAGCAATGGGCTGGTGAAAGGTCTAGAGCACAAGTCAGCAGCTCAGAAGCAGCTTAGGGAGATGGGGGTGTTTAGCCTGGAGAAAAGGAGGCTCAGGGGGGACCTTATTGCTCTCTACAACTCCCTGAAAGGAGGGTGTAGCCAGGTGGCGTCTCTGCTCCCAGGTAACAAGTGACAGGAGGAGATGAAATGGCATCATGTTGCCTCAAGGGAGCTTTAGGATAGACATTAGGAAAAACCTCTTAACTGAAAAAGTCCAGGCAAGTGGTTGAGTCAGAAGTCCTTTGAGGTATTTAAAAGCTGTGAGGATATGGCACATTGTAATACAGTCTTGTGCAGGACTTTGTGGTGTTGGGTTAGTCGTCAGACTTGACAATCTTGGAGATCTTTTCCAATGTAAATGATTCTACGATTCTAAATATGTATTGTTATTTAAGTTTTAAATTATGAGTGAGTTTCACTCATAATAACTTATCATGACCCATAAGGAATAATTTTTCTGAAAACAGAGTCTTGTGTCACATTCTATGTGGAAAACATTCAAAAACCAAAGCCCATATTTTAACAACAAACCTGACAACTTGAAGTTCTTCATGAGTTCTGCTACTGCTTTGTCATTCAAATTCAGTACATTCATGGATAATCAATGTATTGAATGTAATTTTTTTGAAGAAAAAGAAATTTATACTTGACGTGTAGATTTACAAAGTAACACTAAAACCCAAAAAACACCCAGTGATTTCTCAGCATATTTTGGAAGAACCTATGTAGACATTAAAAGTGCAAAATTACTAAATGATCATATCCTGAAGACACAAGAGGACATAACAGGATTTTAAATTGAACAAGAAGTCCTCACAGATTCTTAGCAGACTTCAACAGATTCTATGCTGCATTGTCCTAGGGCTGGGTTGCACACATTATGGTAAAGTAACCCTGGGCACAAGATTTGTAGGATGAGTTTTTAGAATACAGTAGTTCTGTGGCAAATTCTTACTATTTGCTCTGAATAGGACCAGAATTTCTGGGTTTGTTCTACATTCATTTTTATACAGTTTTAAAGACTGAATGGTGCAGAGAGGAAAAGGCAAGGTGGGGAGAAACTTATTTTTAGCTGTACTATTGCGTCTTTGATCATTTGCATGCCCTAAGTGGGAGCAATACCTTTCAAAATACTGTCATGCAGAAGACTGCGGTTGATATGGGCTGGGCTGGGTGCTTTTAGCTCCTGTAGAATGAAAACAAAGCAGCTAGAGTATGAACATATTAGCAGAGCTGATATTACATTATGCTTTCCAAGTTATGCAATCAATTCTTCCCCTCATCATCTCTATTATAAGGAACTGGTAGTGAAAAATTGCATCTTGACTTGGACATAAGATAAGAAAACACATATCCCAAACAACCTGAGGCATCCCAAGGAAATGAATTTATTCATTAAATATTGGAGCTTCACTTTTTAATACAGTTTTGCTTAAAGAAAGGGGGGAAAATGCATTGAATAATAAAAAAAAGATGCTTGGAAGAGCTTGCGAAACAACCCATAAACCTTAGAGAAAAATTCCAAATTCGAAGTTGTTTCATATAGAATCCTTCCTTTTTTCTCATTTTTTTCCTTTTGTGATTTATGTGCACATAGGCCAAGTATATATTACATATTCTCGAGGGCAAAAATATTGTTACTTAAATTACACTCATATGATTCCTTGATAAAAAAAAATCAATTTGCCAGATCAATTTTTCTTAAACAAGTTCATCATACTCTGGAGCAATGAACTAATCAATAGGGAATGTTTTTCAGATGCTTTGCAGCCATCCTACTTTAGTAATTGCTAGAATTTCATATTGACAGGTGACAGGATGGTTTGAAGGATGAATAGATTTATTAGCCTGTAGTCAACACCACAACAATAAAGATATATCCCCAGAGTGCCAGGGTTTGGAAATCAAACAGGAGGTAAGTTGTTACATTATGCATTTGACCCTGGAGGTAATTCAAGACTGCAAGTTTTGTGGTTGTATTCAAAGCCACAGAAAGGAAAGAGGAAAGGAGCCATTACCACATAACTTTGTAGTGATTTTTTAATTGAACAAAATTATAGTGCATGGCACCATCTACCTGTTTATGTTGGATGCTTTAATAAAAAAACTATAAAAAATTTTTTGATTTTGAAGTTTGCTAAAACAGTATGCATCAATAGGATTAGTGATTTGGTCACAAGATCCTGGCAGAAGCAGGAATGACATAAGAAGATGGCTAGAGTAAGTAAAAGGATTTCTATCTCACAGTATAGACAGGAAAAAATATTTGCCTTGTAATGATTCTTGAACAGCTGCACTCCATATTTCCACAACCAACCATCTCAGCAGGATATCATGATATATAAAATACAGCTACTGAAATCAAGGCTGATTCATTATGAAGAGGACTCTCAGCTGTGTGCTCAGGTCACATTGCTGGATGCTTTCTGCAGAAGAGTGCCAAAGCACAGAATCCATTGAAAATGCCAAAAGAAAAATTTAAGATCTGCATTCATGCCTGCTAATGGCTAAAGATTTAGACTTTATCTGAGCTCAATTAAACAACTGAGTTGGCTACAAGAGAGGAAAAGCGTTGGCTCTGCATTTCTAAAAGTCTCAAATATGCAAAAAAGCAATTTAAGCAGACATTTTAGCAACAAGGTCAGTCATCAGTCTCAGGGAAGTTAATAACAACGTTGACATCCACAGGTGCAGGAACAAGAGCTGCTCTCCAAACTCAAGTGCATACTCCAGTAAGTCAGCTGGAGTTTTCACACCTTGGGGACAGCCACAAGCACAGTGAATGCTGCACAGCACAAAGCTCTAGTGCTGTCACACACATAGACATTTGATGCTGCCAGTGTGCACCATCTGCCTCATCTAAACAGAACCAGATAGCAAAAATGCCTTCTTTTGCCTTTTAGTTCACTGCTTCAAACCCTGCTCAGCTCAAAGAATGTCTAACTAGTTGATACAGCTTGTGTAGTGGAATGTGTGGACAGTCAGTTTTTGCAGTTAAAATTTTTTTTTCAGGCCAGCTGGGACTTCTTTCCTCCAGAGCAGGTAAAAATGGAAAGCTCCTTACTATGAAAAACCCTCAGCCATACCAATAAGTAAGTTCAGAATAGTATAAGGTAGGTGACATCTGTTAGGCAACGCAGTTACTAAACATTCATCTAAATGAAAAGCTTTGCTCATCTTGTATAATGTTTCCTCTGACATAATCCAATCAGTGTCTCAAAGCCAGCATAAGAAATATGTTTTGAACAACTTTATCTTCGTTTTAGATTCTCTGAAAACTGTCTTTCCAAAGTATTTGGGAGTGCTGTTTGTATCATGTACTACTTCACCTTTTAGAGCATGCACCTCAGTTTAAAATTGAAATCTTCAGGAGCCAGTTTTAGAGTAATTTTTTCTATCATAAAGTCGATTGAAAAAGTCCACTATGTAAGTCTCCATGCTCAAAGTCTCTGTAATTTCATGTGATACAGTAAAAAGAATCATTGTCTCTTTTTATCACATATTGCATGATAAACATGTAAATAGTTATATTTCAGTTTTTAAATTTGGTTTTTACATATACTTCTTTAAATTTTCCAGATCACTTCACATTCTCACCTTTGTTCTTAGCTGGGAACGTGCTTGAAAGGAAAATTTTAACACAGTAATTTGTCTTTCAAATGCTATTTTCAAAGGCATAGGAGCTAATTTAGTACAGCTGGGTGTGAGGTATTCAAGCCCAATCACAAACAACCTACCTGTACCCAGCTGTGATGGAGTTAAAACTTCAGTAGACTTCATAGGAAAACGTTCAATCTTTTCAGCATTGTGTACATTCATGCTACTGTACAGAATTGATATACATTATATAGAATAGTAATGTATTTAAAGGAAGACAGAAATTGGTTATTAATATTGCACTTCACTGATAGTAGTGAAAAAGAAAATCGGCATTTTTGCTTTTGACATGAGCAACTGGGCATTTGTCATATCAGTATGGAACACAATACAAGGAGGACGTTGCAAGAACAAGTGCCGGGGACAAAAGACTTCTTTGTGTTCCTACCTCTTAACTATTTAACCTTTCTCACTGTCTAATTTTAGTAGGGTCATTTTCCACTGTTTTTTACCATTTCATATACATATTGTAAAAGTTTTCCATACCATGTGGAGGATGTCTTCAATCTATTTGCTTTTACTTTAAGAAAATTTGTTCAACAAACCAGGTAAGTTTTACATCACACTGTTTTTGTCTTAGTTTGTAATTTCTGAAGTTCTAAATTGCAGTGGCTGGGGAAATGCTGTCCCAGGTTCTATTTATTTTAATATAGTGGGTGTCTTTTATTTGTTTACATCCTGCTGCTTTAGTTGAATTCTGCCTAAAAAAAGAAAATTACTTTAGTACTTATTTACTTATTACCATAAAGTACATTCTTATCCAAATGAAAAGTATGAAAGCGAGACTTATGTCATTTTTGCTCCAAGAGGCACAAGCACAAAACCATTTATAAAATGTGCCTGACCCTTCTTGTAGCTGATCACAAGTTTAAGTATACATGTCATGATCTAAGCTTGTAACATACACAAAGTATGCCAGTTTTGAACCATAACCCCACAAGTCCTTACTCAGAGATGTCAGAAACTGTGACATTTGTTACAACTTATGCAGATATGCCTTTTTATCACAGTGTGTGGAAGGAGGGCAGGAAAACAAAAATCAATATAAAATTCCCCCTGTGGGACTCAGGAGACACCACTACAATTCCTAATTCTGCTTGAGTACCTCAGACGAGAAACACTACCATCCTCTACCAGTGCTGACAATCTTCACCTACAGCTCCATTCAGCAAGGACAATGTCATTAAAGATGTGTTCATCCCCTAACATTGCAGGCCCAAACTCCAAGGCAATTAATGGGGAT
>NC_139511.1:39039730-39209730 GCF_008360975.1 Lichenostomus cassidix | reverse complement strand
AAAAACAGTTTAAAATCAGTAAGCTGCCCAGCTTAATGAATAAATCCCCTCCAAGAAGAGTTATCATAGAGAAATGTGAATGACTAAAAAGCAGTGAGGCATTCAGCATTATTCTGATTTTAATAGTAAATGTCACAAATTTATGAACAGTCTCATGCGATTAAGTTTTCCAAAACAGCAAGACCTTATTCATGAAACAGAAGTTCTATATGTCATAGTCAAGTTATAAATATTAATATTTCTATAATAATTTTAATTCAAAATATGCTAATAATTCTGTCTGTGAGCAGAAGCTAAAACTCAAGTCTTTCACTCCATATACTACACACTATACTTGGTCCAGTGCAGAAAGGCAAAGAGCAGGGAGAGAGGGAGATGGAGAGATGGTAATTCATGTACTGTGTGTGAAGTTCAGTTGCACAGGTTTGCTTCAGGTGGGTGAAAATCATGCATGCTTGACCAGATTCTGCAGGAGATGGTGTCTAGGGAGAAAGGTGGTGGAAACCGGAGGGGTTTTGCTTTGAATATTGGGCAAGACCAGGCACTGATCGCCTCTGAACTAACAACAGAAAAACCTTTTTTGGCAGATCTCTAGGAACTAAAATCTTTACAGCCGAAAAATAAAAGGTGACTTAACATTTATGCTTGGAATTGTGAATCACATACTAGATGCCTCGCCCTATTTACATTCTTTCACAGGTACTAAAGACCTTTCTGAGAAACCAAACCAAGAGAGGACTTAAATCCAGGTGTGCCGAACAAATGTTAACCACTGGCTCAAACTTTCTGATCTTAGAGGGCCAAAGAAGGACTTCTATTTTAGTCCTGCATTAAGTTATAGCATGGAGATGGGGGCACCTTCTGGAATGTTGAGTTGAATGCACACATTTAAGGAAGAAACATATTCAATCTGATGTCAAGAGCTCAGATTCAAATCCCCTTTTTTTCACCATTTTTGCTTTCTTTGAAAAACATGAAACGATTCAACCTTAGTTCCCCCATCTTCAGAATGAACTTAGAAATCTCTTTAAGAAACCTAAGAATTGTCATTATTTATAAAACAGTTGAAGTTCAAAAGTATTATTTAAAGTGTGTTCATTTTTTCTAAAATATTTTTGAAAAATGGTAATGGCTGTATTAAATTTTGTGTGAGTTTCAGCATAAGAGACAAGCTCCTTATGAATATATAATTTACTTTTTGCACAGCAAGCTTATATGTTTATTGACACACTTCTCTAGCTATTCAATAATTTCCACATAAATATGCCAGAAAATACCCCATGGGAATTTTACTCTCAATCTAAGATAATATTGTTTAGCCCTTGAGCAGTCAAGGGTCAGTGTAGTACATGGGAAAACTTATTTTTCCTAAAACAGCTTTCAAAGTAATGGTATGGCTCTAATTGAGCAAAAAGAAGCACAAATATCACATCTTCTTCTGGAAGACCTGTATTGTCAATAAAACAAATAATAAATCAATTGAATTCTAATTACTGATGACTGGAGAATGCACCCATCTTTTGACTTCACAAAAATTGTGCTGCCAAACAAGTGCTATGAACCACCTTTCATCTTCTTTACTAGCTTATACAGTGATTGAGATTGTACGCTGGCATGCTTGAGAACCAGTTATCACAAATATAACACATTACTGAGAACCAACTGTGCTTGTGACTCTGCCAGAATATTTCTCTTCTTGAAGTGCTCAAATGTCAGGTTGAGGTAATGAAACACTCAATGCTTGAGGTAACTTTAGGCTAACAGAGAAAGCAGATTTTTTTTTTTTTTTTTTACCGCTTAAAAAGATTTTATTGGCAAAGGAATTATTAATTTTGAAGTCAAACCTCAGGATGGAAAGGATGAGAGGTACCCAGATTTCAGTTGTTCTAAGGTCTTACAGAAAATTTCCAGATAATCAGATGACTATGCACTTTTTAAAAATGCATCCTACACATCAACAGATTTTGTCAGTTCAAAGCCTTTTATCATCATAACTATGCAGAATTTCATCCTCTTCTCTTTTAAAAGTATCATATCCACAATAATGTCACCAGGCATTCATTTTTCTAGAGTGTGCTGATGAGTAACACGATCAGTGCTTCAACTTACCGAAAGGGAATTTTTTGTTTGTTTCTTTGCAAAGTCCACATCAAAACCAATGGAAGCAAGAACATCTCCTCAAGAGAGATTGCTTTTCCTTTTCTCTCTCCTTACACAGATGAATATCACAAACCTAAACAAAATCTGTATAGAGAAACTCAGGATACCTAAATTTACCTTGACATCCAGTCAGTGCTTTATGCCCTAACTCTGCAACTCGTATAGTGTTGCATATATCGTGTGACTGCCCAAGAGATGGCTTCCCAAATGTCCTAACTTTGTGACAAATTAGCAGTTGGCCAATTTAACAATTTGGCACAGTTAATTTCATTGTGAAAATAACTCCATTGTATAATACATATATGAAATAACTATATTTTGCATAATAATTACATTGCACCAAAAAAGAGAGAAAATAAATCCTTGCTTTTAATATTTCAAACTTCATCTTTCTATGGCCCAGTTGTTTGAGCTCTGTATACCACATGTCCCACCATGACACCATTTACCTCTAAGAGAAACTGATGAGGAACCAGTTGACTTCTCCTCTCATTCTCTCAATTAGCAAACTTGGATTTTGATTTCACATTTTCAACTGGCAGAAAGCCTGGAATATCAGTTGAGTGAAAACCTGAAATGCTGAGGGCCAGAATACCATTCCAGGATTATTCACAGTCTTTCATCATCCCTTTTGCAAGTGCACATAAAGTGTGCAACAGCATGGGAGAAATTTTAAGTCTTAGAGCCTCAGCCTGACAATTTTGCCACAGCATAACAGCCAAGTTTGAAATCATCGCTTCCTTCCACTTTTTCCCCTATTCCTACAAGTTAATAAGGACAGAGCAAAAAGTAAGCTGAGAGGAGAAATAGAAGAGGTTTTCAGTGGGAGGGACGGGCAAGAAAGCCCCAGGCTGATGCATTAGTGCAGGATGGCAGCAGACTTGGATAAAAGGTAGCCTGGAGCTTGGGTCTAGCAGCTATGGTGTGCTTCACAAGTCAGGAAGTTTGCCTGGCCTCTAATCTGATAAGAAAATTAACCTACTCTGGCCAACTGATTTGTATATAAAATGGCAATGTTCTTGGCAGGTGTGTAGTTGAAAAGCATCTCAGAGTGGAGCAATTTAAGTCCGCAGATTTTGCTGCAGTCTGAATCCCAGCACACCACTGTCATCCTGCAGCGATTCCCATCCCTTGCCCCATGTTCACCATGTACAAAATTCTGTATTTCTAGATAACGTGCTTTTTTGTGAAAGCTGTGTTGGTGTCCAGGTTCTCTGTTTCTCTTTTTTATTCAAAGCAATTCTATTTGCTTCTCAGTATCTAGAGGTAAAAGCATAATCCCTAAGGAAACATATGGTACACATTTCCAGCAAGTGGAGTATGCTGTTATTTGTGAAATAGTCAGGAGTTATTTTATAAATGTCTTTCAGAAACACAAGGTTTTTCAGCTGATCAGGATGTTCTCCTGTTTAAACATAGATTTAAAGCCTTGCCAAGTATATCGGGAAGTCAAGAGAGAAATTTCACAGTGCACAGAAAAGCAGCTGTTTTTCCCCCTCAAGTCTTGACAATTTAACCAAATGTTTCTTTCAACAACAGCATCAACAAGTAAGGTAAACAATAACTTTGTTTCATTACAGTATAGAACCGAATTAGCTTTTGCAAGAGGTTTCCAGAAGAAGATGCGCGTGCACTCGGTATTTTTCCCCATGAAGGGCATGAGAGGACATATAAATTTAATCACACATTTCACTTCAAGGCCATTCTAGTATGTGAAAGGACAAAATATCCTTAGCAGCTGCTCTAAGATTCCTAAAGGATTCCATGCAAAACTTTTCCAACACAAGCAAAAAGTAATCTAAAATGTCACTGAAACAGTTTGAACTTTGGCCTTACATGTGAAAACTGCTTTAATGTAATGCCATGCTGTGAAATCTGAACCGAAGTGCATTTGAAACAAAACAGAATTTTTTTTTCATTGATGCAAAAGGTGAACAATTTAGTTCTTCATAACAATTAACAGCATCTTGTGCTGTAGTCTCTACAATAATGTCAGCTGAATATCATTCAGTCTTTTTTGCAACTATCAGCTTTGGAATGAAGAACCACTCAATGCAGCCATATTTACTTTTTAGTCAGATGTCTTTAGCATTGTTTTTATTTCCACAAACACCTGCAGTCAGAACACCCATTTTCTCAATATGAGCAATGACAATTGTGCACTAAGAAAGCACTACCTTCTACAAAGATTTTTACTGTTCTTTCATTTAAAAGCTTCACTGGCAAGAAAGCAGAAAAAGTAATGTAAGACACAGGTTACCAAACAGAAGTCACTGGGAGAAAAGAATGTGATAATCCAGGGCTTCAGAACTAGCACTGATTATATGAGTTCAGTGACATTTCATAATTCAGGTCTGATTAGCAATTCAGTAATATTCATCTATGCAAATCTGACACCCTTTTACAGCAAAGGAACCTCATCTAAAAGTACAGAGACAGGACACCCATCCTTCATATCTCAGAAGCTCACTTGTCTCAAGGTTTTCATTAGTCTATCTTCTCTATATGGGCAAATCTAGGCTATTAATATTACCTACTAAAATGATGGCACTGTTTAAAATTCCTTTTAACCAAAAACGTACTTCAGTAATCCACTTAATATAGGTAAAGTGTTTGGGATAGCAATAGCAAGAACTTGTGTCCGAGCGCCCTGAAATGTACAAGATCTGTAGAATCCTTTAAAATATTTCAGTCTTCCCTGCTGATGAAGATGGAGGCAGAAAAAAACCAATCATATGAATTTACAGCCCCAGCAATTCAGGAAACTCTGTTAGTTTCCCTTGGGCAAACCAAACCTTTTACAGCAGAAGAGGAAGGGTTTTTTTCCCAATGGTAGCCACAAGCATGGTTGTATTTGTACATATACAAGTGAAAAACTAACTTTTGACTAGAAAAATGAAAAAAGCAAAAAAATAAAAATACTCTATATGTTTATTTTTTTAAATTGGCCTATCTGTATTTGTTGAAAGATGTACCTGTGGGTATGCTTAGAAAGATTTTAAGCGGGTGGCTTGACAGTTTGTTCAGCAGCTAGACTCTGGGAAAAAACAGCAGTGCTTGAACCTCTGCCCATAAAGCAATATTCAGCGCACACAAATTTCACACACCATGACCAGCATGCACCTTCACAAAAAGGAAGCAGTGCTTGTGTTTACCCCATCTCTCCTGTGTGCTTAGAAGACGAGAGGAGGCATGGGTAGCTGTGGTCTAGGTGGGCTCCTGGTCTGCAGGCTCTGTCTGCACCCAGCCCTATGGAACTGCCAGCACATCGAGCAAGTCACGTGCCTTATTAATCCCTCTGTTTGCACTTCTGCATCCAGCAGAGAAAATACCTTTCCCTGAGGCCAAACAGAATCATGCACTGATGAAATCACTGCCTCTTCACTCCAAGACTGACGAACCCCCTGACTCTGAGTGTGTGAGCAGACTGTGCTCCCCACCACACTAACTCTGAGCAAGCTAGGACCAATGCTGGCCCGAGGAGGAGTGTGAAGCCAGAAGCAGCCATCCTGCAAACCTGGGAGTGTACTGCACAGCAAGGCTTCTGACCACTAGATAGAGAGCTGGCAGGCCTCAAAGCCCTGGCTTTCATTCCCTGCTCCCAACTGCTGCCACAGATGTCCAGACTTTATTACAGAGATGAGTTTGGATGCCTGCAGGAACAGCTGGAAGTGGAAAGCAAGAGCCAGACTAATTGGCTCCAGTGCAGGACACAGCTAATCTGAAAAAGGAAACAAGAGGAAAGAACAGGAGGTGTCTTCAGAGGCTGCAGTCACTAGTGAAACAGTTAAAATTATTAAACACTTTCCTAATTTTTCTTCCTCCCTTAGAAAACTGCAATAGATGTCACAAGACCATGTCTGGATATTCTCTGTAATCAGAGCTAGGGAGGCCCAATACACACTACACAAATGTGATCTTTTCTTGGGGAAAAATGAAACACCCTTGGCTAAAATTTGCATCAGAAATTAGCACTCCTGGTGGGACAAATGCCCTGCTAATGTTTCAATTTTAGCCAAGAGATAATCCACAAGTTTATTTAGGAACAAGCATCATGTCTTACAGCATATTGTGAACTTACAGCTATAGGAGGGTTTAGCAGAGCTTTGAAAAAAACAAAACCCACGGCAGTATAGTAAAAAAAGTACTCTAATATATGTGCTTCTAATATGGGCAAACCCAGCTACTCTAAAGGTATATCCAAATACAATGCTTGGAGTTAAAAAATCTGATGGAAAGGCACAAGCAGCTGACTACTCAACATGAACAGTCTGAATATTCAGCCTGTACCATAACAAGAGCAAGACCTCTGATCTACCACACAGTGCACAGACCCATTTTTGCTGTTACCTAGTAAAATCTTGCATGCAGAGCACTATTACCTAAATCATCTAAAATTAAGGAGCAGAAACTATTGCCAAGGCCTAAGTTGCACTCAGAGTGCATGCAGGACTTGTGAGCACTTTCTAATACCTAAGGTAGTGTGGTCTCAGGAACAATGCCAAGATGCAGTACAAGTACATAACACACACATTACCAAACCCTCTGTGGAAGAAAGAAACCAAAACAGGGGCACTGACTGAGAAGAAGCTATGCTACACCCTGAGGAGATGTCTAGCTTGGTTGAGCAGCAGCAAATATATCAGCTTGTCATTACAGAGGGAGGAGTCTGGAGATAGCCAGCCAGTAAATTATTTCTGCAAGGACAACCAGCTGCTTATGAGGGAAAAAAGGACAAGTAACGCTAAGTGTCAAGATTCAAAGGATATAAGTCACAGTTTTAAGTATATAGGGTAAGAGCAAATAGCTTTGACCTGTGTAAAAAGTACTGCAAGCCCACTGAAAATCCATCTGAGACCAGAATTACTATAATTTCCTTATAATTGACTGATTTGCTTCCAATACAACAAATCCACTTTTTTCTGCCTACGCCATTAACTACTACTACTCTACCTGCTGTTCTCTCACCTTTACCTTATATCTCTATTGATTGGGATAATAAAATACTGCTTTTCTCCTCTTAAGTAAACATCACCAATCTGTGATTATTTTATGGAGTCATTAAATTTTGACAATTTCATCAACATTTGACTTCTGTGAGTTCTCTCACTGATTGGAATTCCCTTCCCCTACAGCTGCTTCCAAAAATTCCTGAGTCTCTCAGATGTCACTTTCAGTTTAATTAGACATGTAAAGTCCAGGCAACATGCTAATATACCTTGTTTGCCATGACTAAAATGATAGTCTAGAAGCATATTGAATCAACTATTCTAGTAGTATAATGCATTTTCATAATAAGAAAAACAACTGTAATTTTTAACGACTGTGTATTATAATCACAATTTTTCTAGTCTTCTAAGTAGATATCTTCAAAATAGTTTCTGACAATTGAAACTAAAGTAATTACAGTCCCATTTTTTAGTCAGTCCCAACATAATGTTTTGTTATCTATGAAAGTTTAAATTACATATCTACTGTTTTTGAAACATTTTGCAGCCTCTGCCAGCTCTTGAAATTGTTTCCAGATTAGAACTATTATTTTCAAGAAACGTAAAAAGTGAAGTCCAACATTTCCATGCCTTTATTGTAAAAGTAGTCACTAATCATTATCAGAATGTAAATTACAGATGCATCATGCCAGTATTGTCAGAAGACTGCATTCCTTTGACAAGGAAACTAACAAAGCAGCACTTTTTTCTAGACCAGCATGGCTTTCAAGGTACTCAACCAGTACGAAGCTCCTCACTGACTTTGTATAAGAAATTTCACTAATTTAAAAAGGAAAATGAAATAGTTATAGACTAGTAGTTAAAAGCAAGAAAAAAAATCACGACAAATAAACAGCATTTTCAAAGATGGGAACTCAGTTGAGACCAGCTCATCAAACATCTGTACACCTTGCCATTTGCTTGCATGGTTCATTCTGATTTTTTCTTTGAGAACTCTGACAACATGGAAGAGGAGTCCATTTTGAAAGAGTTAGTCTGTGAGAGCTAGTCTTTCTACCATTGGAAGCAGAAGAATGAAGTAAGCAGGATAAGGTCAGCACATTAACATTTACATGAATTCAGATCCCATATAGCTTTAATCCTCCTCAGTGACAGGCAAACCATCAGAGAGGAGGAAATGAGACTTCAACATTAATTCAAAATGCCTGTTTTAACCTTTAGAAAATAATTCAATTTTCTCTTTCTTTCCCTTTCCTGTTCTCCTTTTCATACACCACAAAGGCACTTTTCTGTTTCTTCAAAATTAACTATGTCTTTTTCAAGCTTTCATTTAAATTTGGAGAAACTGTCCCTGCACACTTTATGAGACCTAAAGTACACATGTGGGACTTAAACTCCTTTCAAACTCTTTGTGCCTCATTCCTGTAGACTTAACTGAACTAACAAAGAAGATTGAGCCAGGATTAGCTTCTATTCACCCAAAATACCAGTGGACAAATGTTAGCAGTCACTCCCTGGGAGTTCCAGGTGAACTTTTCAATAACAAATCACCCAAAACCAGACAAATAGGATGAAAGTTACAATGAAGGGCACTCACCAATTATTTCAGACAGAGGAGTAAAGGATTGCTGCCCTGATGGAAGAAAGCAAAGTGGGGGAGTGGAGAAGGAGTGTGAGAGAAAATCTTAAGTAAAGAAGACTTAAAAATATTTTAAAACAGTGAGAAGACTACAGCTTTAGAAAGTGACTATTTTTAGTATGGTTCTTTGGGGCTATGTAACAAAATAACTGTTCTTTCTACTGGCGTCCTTCACATTTCCCCAGGCAGGTGAACTGCAGGTGGCAGTGTCCAGAAAACTGCAGCTGGGAGAAGCACCAGTTTAAGCAAATTTGGCTGTCCTAGATCAGCAGAATTAAAATTAAATAACACGGTGTCTTTATCTCAGGCAGGTCATTAAAGATGGTAAAATACAGTGCCCCAAAGAACTGAACGTACTCAGACCCAGACCCAAACAGATAGAAGCCAGTTCGTCTTGCTGAGAGAGAGTCTGCAAAGTTTGAAATTTCCTCCATATAGTGATATCTTATTTCTAACCACATCAGCTTAAGTCCTTCTTTCTGGGAAGGTTTTCTGTTTACTTTCATGTATGTTAGTGTGAAAGTGTGTGTGCATCTGCATCACTCTCATAAGCAAATCTTAATAACTTCAAAACAGCAGAAGTTTTGTTAAAGACAAATGTCTGTTATTTCTCTTTAAATAAGGCATTGCAATAGTACATAGACACAAAATGAGGATGGCAAGTCCCTGCGTAGGATGACACACAGGAATATTACTGAAGTGAGGCACTTGCAGGATAAGTGTTCTCATCCTCCAGGTAATGTGGAATGTCATGTGAAGCAGGACTAAAGAAATATTTCTTAAACTCAAAGGTTCAGGCCAAAAAACAAAAACCAATCAGAGATTCCATTTATTAATGCATAGATAAAAGAATATGTTTATTACACTTAATTTCTATTTTAAAAAAGGGGGGGAGGACACCTTAAACAAAGCAATCCTTCTGATTTTTCTTTCTTCCTTCATCATTATGGTCAAAAAAGTTCCATTCTTCTCATTTCTTGTCTGGCACTGACTTTATTTTAAATACACCCCAGTAGAGTACTCAGTTGCCAAATTGCTGCATTTTTAAACATTCTAAATAGGACATTAGTTCTTAGCATGAATGTTTTGAAATCTGATCAACAAGCTGTTTCTCAATACATTAGGCAAAGCAAGCAAAATTAGGCTGTTTTATGTCAGGTACTTAGCACAAATCCCTTAATAATGTGTTTGAATGCAGAAACCATTAATAAATGCATAATTCCCTAAGACAGGCTTGATTAATTAAGTCATATGTGTATCCTTCTAATTAAAAAAAGAACATTAGGCAGATGAGTGGAATTTCTGAGTACAAAATTTGAAGGCTGTTTTGCTTTTATTTGAACAACGAAAGAAAAGCTGCTCGTTAATATAGCTGCCCAAAAAACAGCAAGAGTGCTGACACAAACCCCCCAAACTCTGACTTTTTCAAAACAGCTAAGTATTTACTAACACATTTGTAGTCCAAGTTTTAATCAGGTAGCTGCTTGATTAATCCAGGCAGTTCAAATTACAAAGGCAGCTAATATACGCATAACTAGATATGTTGGTTGCATTTTTTTCCAATAAATTGTTTAAAACCAAAGACTCGCAGGATATCAAACTCTCAGGGAGAACTATTTTATGAAAAAATAACATTCCAATGGTTGACCCCGGACTCTTCCCAAGCACGACCTTTGTTACTGTGTGGACTGCAAATTTTGGTATGACACTGCAATTTGCAGTAACACTGAAGCAATAACTATTTTTAAGCGCATAGTTTTCTTGTAAAACAATTAGCTTTTCGTAGTTCCTTGCTAAAACAAGTAAACAAAATGGAAAGAGCAGAAAATATAATGTTATGAGACATAACAGGAACAGAAATCTCTGTTAAACTAGCAGATATTGTTAAGCATAACAATTTTGCCAAGGTGATTTTTGAGGATAAGTAGGGTTGATAACAGTCAGCACAATTTGGTATAATAATGCTACTAAGCCAAATACAAGCCAAATACTGTAAGGTTTTAGTCTTAAAAACAGAAACCTGTAGAGGATATATGGTAAAATTAGTGGCCGGTGGGTGGGCAAACCCAGTACCTGTCAGGCACAGAAAACAGACTGATCTGCAGGATTTGTCCCAGCTGGGTTATGGCTTTGAGTAGGGGGTTTGAAATAGATGAACTTCAGAGATCGTTCTGTGACACTGGCCCTTGAAGCATTGACCTACTTACAAGAACACAATGTCCTGTGGCTGTTAAATCACAGGGAAGTGCTTTGATTTGGATGAGAAAACAACCAGGTGTCTAAAAGCAAGAGGGAAAACAACAGGCAGCAATGACTAAGGAGCAGAGACTGATAGATTTGATATAGATTTGACAAAACACATTGCATCCATGGGGCAGGATAGAGAGGGGAAAGCAAAACAGGACTGAAGAAGTGATTTGTGCAAGATTTACCAGCATCCCAAAAACCATTATTTGGACCTAACAGAGCTGACAAAGATAGCTTGAATCTGATGGCCTGAAAGAAGCTAAAAGTCAGATCCAGTAATAAAGTCAGTGAATTGGTTACTCCAAAAGCAACCAATGATTCAAAGGGATTAAGTCTTTTAATTCTTCAGCTGCTATATCCTAAATCATCAACGTAAGCAAAGTTCCCAAATAATAAGTAAAGCAGATCAACATAAGGCCAGCCAGAAGGCTGCTGTATGTAGTCCTAGTTGGTTGGTGTAGCTAGATTTCTAGTCTAGGCCCTATGTCTAGGCAATTACATAATTCCCAACAAGAGTGACAAGACTGAAAGAAGGCCCACCATGATTACTAGCTTTTCCCCTGTCTTCCTGTAAAAGAGAGTTGGCTGCAACCACTGAGAGAGTGCTGAAGCTTAGACAGACAGGCTGAGTCTGCAGCTATGAAGACAATACATTACTGCCACACAATGAGTGCAAGACAACTTGCTGTGCTGGACATTTAAAAGAGATTACATAAGGGCACAATTGTTGTGCAATTTGGAATGTGACTTTGAATTAAGCAGGAATCTACTTTGAATTATGCAGGAATTATTAGACAAGTAAGAATTGCATACAGCTCATCATCTGAGTTCAAACCCTGAGTTGAAAGTCCGAGATCTCCCCACAGAGAGAGTTGTTTAAGTACCTCTATCCAAAAAGGCATACAGCACTGCACTTGCCTTGTCTGCTTTTGCCATAACATATATTCAGGCATCTACCAGAATTCTGCTTAGTAGACTGATACAAAGCTACTAGTCCTAAAAAAATCCAGTAACGAAGGTTAAACCAACAAGACATTCATCATAAGAAAACGACTCCTATTACTAAAAGTTTGAAGAATTACAGGGGATTCTACAGAGACAAGATGCTGGAAATGAGCAAAAAGAATATGTACAGTAAAATTTAGGTTGAAAAATGCTTAAATCAGGAGGGAGTGTTGTCACAAGACTCAGACTTGAAAATAGCTTGCCTGTTGAGACGGTCAATAAATATGACAGGAATGACAAGAAAACAAACACAATCAGTCTAAATGTGTTTAATAGTAACTCCTGTTAAAAAACAGGTCCCTTCTTGGCATCAATTGGACACAAAGAAAAAAAAATAAAGTTTCCATGTTCTAGAGGGGTTTGAGTTTAATGGAACTAATTTTTAGCATGGGAGGAAGTAATACATATCCTACAAATCAGCCACTTTTTCACTAGTTTTTCTTTCCAGTACTACTGAAACACTCAGTGCTTTCCTGAACTGTAATTAAATCCATGCACTAAATTCTTCCTGTGAGAAAACTGTGTTCTAATATTTAGAATCAAGCCTTGTGTCTCCTGTTGTTCTAAGCCCTCTAGATCATTCCTGTGCCATCTCCCCTGTCTCTTGTCTGCTGCACTCCTGGAAGATTTGCCAAGCTTAGTACACTCTCAGGAAGTTACGGCCCCTCTCATCTCCCACTCACTAAATTCTTCCTTTCCTTTCCTTTCCTTTCCTTTCCTTTCCTTTCCTTTCCTTTCCTTTCCTTTCCTTTCCTTTCCTTTCCTTTCCTTTCCCTTCCTTTCCTTTCCTTTCCTTTCCTTTCCTTTCCTTTCCTTTCCTTTCCTTTCCTTTCCTTTCCTTTCCTTTCCTTTCCTTTCCTTTCCTTTCCTTTCCTTTCCTTTCCTTTCCTTTCCTTTCCTTTCCTTTCCTTTCCTTTCCTCTTTCCTTTCCTTTCCTTTCCTTTCCTTTCCTTTCCTTTCCTTTCCTTTCCTTTCCTTTCCTTTCCTTTCCTTTCCTTTCCTTTCCTTTCCTTCTTTCTCCTGTTTCATCTACAACCTTGTCAAAAGCCTATGTATTTTATTTGGGGTTGTGGTGTTTTAATTTTGATTGTTTTGTTCTTCCGAGAAAAAACTCCAACATAATTTTCAGATATTCTTCATATTGTACACATGAAAAATAAGAGCTAGAATGGTCTGGAACCAGACAGTTTGACTAATGAAGCTATTCCTGATTTAGGTGATCTCAGAAGAAGATGAAGTCATGCTGGTTTACAATTAGAAATCAAAATCAGACCTTACTCTGCAGACAGACATTGAAAAATCTCCAGTAGGTTGATTTTTTGTCAATATCTTTAGTTTTCCTCAAGCATTTGTTTTCTTCTCTTGCATACCCTTGGCTCCTGGCTGGCAATGTACTAGAGGGCAAGACAATTCCCTGAAGATCAGATTTCCTCAGAAATCAGGTCAGATTAAGTTCTAGGTCCACGTGATCTAAGGTGTTCTAAGGTCAAACTTCACATCACACTAATAAAAAATAATTTTAAAAAACTGTTGATATGCAGAAGAAATTGCCCTCTCAATCAAAAATCTTCTTCCCTTCATTATTTCTCTTACTGTCTTCTATATCAAAAAGCTAAGAAACTTGGACAATTCAAGAAAATGTTTTAGAAGTAAACACTCTCTTTTCCTCTCTGATTTGTTTCTTCTGTTTTTGTTTTTGTTTTTTTCCTGAGGCTTTTTGGATTTTGTTTTGTTTTGTTTTTGTGGAGTTTTTTTGTTTGGTGGTTTGGTTTGGTTTTGTTTTGGGTTTGTTTGTTTTTTTTTTTTTAATTTGGTTGGTTGGGGGTTTTTTGTTTGTTTGTTTTATTACTATTATTTTTATTATTATTTTGGGGGGTTTTTTGGGTGGTTGTTCTTTTTAACAATATCTCTGCTTTGTAGAAAATGTTTACAGTCCATGCTTATATTCCAGGACACCAAAATTACTCATTTTCACCTTCCCTATATACATAAAACTTTACTATATATGTAAACCAGCTTTTAGACTGTGTGTGCAGATATGCTCCAAAAAGCAAGGTGAAAACATTTGTCAGTTTTCGACTTTACGAAGAAGAGCATCTCATTCTTTGCAAGACTTCCTTCTGGTGGATCTCAGGGACAGACGATGGGGAATGGACATCCAGAGACAAGTTTCCTCAGCAATTACATTTTCTTCCATTGTACACAACCCCAGTGTTATTATTAAATGTTTGCAGACTATTCACTGCAGGAGACAAGGGTACAGCCAATTCAGACTGAAGCCTGGAACAGGGAAAAACACTGAAATTCTGGAACCCACCTAACAGCCAAGGGTCTGGAGCCAGGGCCAGAATACAAGCCAAGGCTGAAGCCAAAGACAGGAACCAAACAAGCTGCCAAGAGGCAGAAACCAGAGCCAGGATATGATCCAAGGGTTGTAAGCCAGAGCCAAGATACAAGTCAAAGGTCAGGAACAGATGCCAGGGACTTGGATCAAAAACACGCTTCAACCCTTCGACAGCTGAAGAGAAAATACAGACACCACTTTAACACCCAGCAACTAACTACATGGGATGGCCACACATGTGACTGTGCTGCTGAAAAGCATCAGGCCTCCCTCACCCAGCAATTTGTAACAGGCTCCAGCTAGCACTGAGCTCAGGCCAAAGCCAGCAGTTCAGACTCAAATAAATTGCAAACTATTGCATCATAGCTAAGTGATCAAGTATGAGCTAAAGTCTGAAAGTGGCATCAGAGTTTCCTTGCTCCCAGAGGTCTGACTCAGCTTGATGACATGGTTCATTACACATATCACATGCATGAAGTACTGTATCCTTGTATCTTTGGAAGGGTGAGCTACAGTATCCACTACTGCCAGCATGCAACAGGAAATGGGATGGCTAGGTGACTGGAGATTGGAGTACAGAAAAGTTACAGGTACAAAATTACTTTTGAGGATAGTTCTAATCAACAAAGCTATGAAGCAGATATTCCAATAAAGCCAGATGGCAATCTGACCCTTTTATCAATAAGCAGGCTGTCATATTCACTGAGACAAAATTTAGGAGAAAAGACAATGTGTAAATACATCCTTGTGCGCAGACACAGACAAATAGCTGCAGAATCATATCTAATTCACTTTCTCCTACAAAGTCTGAAAAGTCTTAAATGAGAATTAGAAGATTCAGAAATCAGAGTAGGAGAAGAGCATGAAATACCTTATCTCAATCTTTGGCTAACTGGAGGAAAGGAAAGCCAGTAATTGCATACAAGCTGTAGATGTAACAAGAGGGGTTATCTAACCAGTAAGCTAATAAGCCCAAGCGGTGGAGGAATGAACTAAGACATATAGTCAGAGCCCACTTCAGCGATGCATCCAAAGCTCATTCAATTACAATTAGAAGCATTGATAAAATAGTGTTGTTTAATTTGCCCTGATTAAACACTTGGCATTTCACCAAACTTTATCCTCTCTGTATCGTGTTTGAAATAAGTTTTAATGAGGTACATATATTTTTCCTTTAAATTAGCCTTCAATTTTTATTTCTTCAGATGCAAAATTAGAGGCTTTGGAGCAAGAAACAGATTGTATATTATCAGCATCCAAAATCATCAGGAGTCATGGTCTTCACACTCTTCCACATTTGCATTAAACAACATGCTGACCCAGGTCAGGTAAATGACTACTTATGAATGAAAAAAGTGATGTTTTCACTCAATTCTCTTTACAAATAGTTTGTAAATGCAGGAAAATGTGAATTAAGTTTGGTTTAGAGCTTACAGCATCTTCTATAGCTACTTAGGCAGGAAGGTGAGAAGTAGAATTATGCACTGGGATCCACAAAAATGTGAGTAATTTTGGATATCTGACATGAATTTCTTTGCCCTTGACAATACATAAGATGACCCTACCTTGTCATATGATGTCATCAAATTAAAATTTAGCTACAGACATATTTCTAAGAGTAGGTCTGTAGACATGTGAGTGTGTGCTTAAATGATTTTTGTGGAGTAAAGAAAAAAGAGGGCAAAAATTAAGAGGAAAAAAATTTTGTTCAGATTTGCTTGTAAAGAATTTTGTTGCCAAAATATAGATGATCTTCCTTTCTAGATGTAGTAAGTTTGTTGTTTTATTATTTCTCTTTGCCAGAATCTATATAGATACATCTAATTGTAGAGAAACTGAAAAGGTTGATTTTTTTTTTTTAATTAAAAATTTATTTTTCGAAAGCACCAATGTTTCTACTGGACTGCAAAATCTGTACCTTGGTATTTAAGCCTATCTTAATTTCCCTTGGACTGGGAGAGTGGGACATGAGTCCCTTAGGCTCATCGTGCCAATGAATTAGATATTGAAGTCTCAGGCTAAGAGAAAGGGAGATCAAAATAACATAAATGTATAGGTTGATCTAGGAAAATCTCATTGCTAATTTAGTGAGACCAAGAAATAATAGACTTCAATGAGTCTAGAACTAGTTCCGTTTCATTTAGCTTTAAGATTACCACAATATCATTTTTTAAAAGGTAGGGTAAAAAAAAAAATGTAGAATGGTATATGTTTTATGAACATTTTGAAGTGTGTAAGAGAATACTATTGATAGAATATGTCAATCCAAACCTTGTGGCTAGCACAGGTTTTTCCCATGAGAATTCTTCTTGTGTTTTATAGATGAAGATAAAGTTTGGATGTTGTTGGAACAGTGTCCCAGAACTTGGACAGTGCAGGCCTGGCCAATCAGGCCTGGGGGAAGGCTTCTGACTGACCAATCTGGGTGACTTTTGAGAACTCTATATATGTGATGAAATCAAAACAATAAAGGTCATTCCTTCTTGCCACTGAGAACTGGTGCTTTCATTACTCTGCTAGCTGCTCAACAGCGACAAAACCTCTCAAACAGTGCCTGTTTCTCCAGCTTGCTAAAAAACCCCAAAACACAATTCTCAGACTTCAGAACATTTAAAGCTTCAGGCTTTCATGTGTCTGTCCTCACCAGAAAATCAGCACATACTTTAAGAAAAGTTTCCTCAGTGAAAGAGGCTGTGAAGTGATTGTAGGGAAATTTCCAACTAAACATGTGAGGGAGGTAGGGGGCAGAGGGAAAAGAGACATCCTTCCTCTAATGTTTTTTTGTGAGACTGTGCCGAGGAGATGGATGCAATACTTCTCTCCAGAGAAGAAATACTGCTCAGGTACCATTACTGAAGCCCCTTTCTTTCCCGTCCTTGAAGGTCTGTATCTTCCTAGTTAAATACTGAAAAATATCTACCATCACTCATGGTAATATCAAAAATGATCAAGCACTTGCTCCATAGGCATCACGCATCTCCTGAGCAGCACTCTTAAATCTTTATATGTGATTTTTTTGCAGAAATATCTACACATTGATAGGGACAAGTCCTGTGGAGTGCTAATACACTTTAGAACAGCTAGAAAGGATTTACTTAGGCCACCCATAAAGCGAAAAAGAGTAAAAGTGGCTTTTAGCTTGTCATTTAGCCTGAGGTCTAAAAATACTTCGTGACAAGGTTATGACACATGTCCTACAAGTAGAAGCTCACTTCTCTACAAGGGAAGTACCTGGCTGCTATTAAAGCTGGATGGGCTGTTAACAACACAGGTGGCCCTGTAATTTCACAGCTGCCTGGAGGGTTCATCAGGTATCTCTTCATTTAAACATCAGCAAGTGCCTGGAGGCAAAACCATATGGGATGAAAAGGGCTCTCCCAGTAAAGTAATTTCTTACTTGTAAATCCTACTAATTTATGACCCTGTGTTAATTCCTTGAGCTCTTTGAAGAACTATTACATAAATCTTTTTAACTGCATTATCATCTCTTGCACACAAATCATAATTTATTCTAAGGACTTCAAAGGTCATCAGTTATCCTGGCTGCAGCTCCAGCCTGACATGGCAATCCATTAAAAGCAGAGAGACTTTTACCAACAAAGTTTTTCACTTTAAATTGCCAGATGACTGAAACTGTTAAGAGGTCACTTTCAGACAAATAGTCATCATATTTTTATCATCTTTAAAATCCTCTGTTGAAGTCTGTAGTCTATTCAGACACCAGTCATCTTCCCCATGGCCGCTATTGTTCAAGAATTATTCAACATTTTTATTATGATATGTTAATGTATATTTGACCTTGATGAGTTCCATCTTCAGTATTATCCCAAACAAGCTCTTAGAAGGGAGGATACATCAGAGAAGAAGCATCTGCTTTGTAAATATTCAGAAGAAAGACACCCTTTTTGAAGTATTTCAAGCAATATTTCTTTGGTGTTCAAAAAAATATTCCTGCTTCATATCTGTTTATACCCCCGGCTTGAATATGCTCTCTGTATCACAAGGGTGAAACGTCTGTAAAAATTTTTGAGTGCTTATCATAGAAAGTCCAAAAGACACCTCCAGAAGAACTGGAAAAATGTAACAATTTAAAAAAAAAGCCAAACAACAACAACAACAAAAACCAACCAAAAAAAGCCAAAACCAAACCAACAAAAAAACCTCAAACAACCAAAAAAACCCCAACAAATTGAAAAGGCTTGAAAGCAAATCAAACAAAGAGGGATTTACCAAATGGAAAAGGCAGCTGTAATGGCTGAACTATTTTTATCAGTATTCTAACAAATAACACCTCCTGTGCTTTAAATATTTAATGTGAAATCCATGGATTTATATAGCTTACAAAATGCCAGAGGCTTATTATCTTTACAGATTGCATGACAGGAATATTCATATAATTTGATTCCACTTTTTAAGACAACAGGAATTCCTCCAGGTGCTAATGGTAGATAACTTGTATGCTGCTTCAATAATCTACTAATTATAGAATCCCTCAGGTAGAACAATGTCATTAATCTGATTAAATTATTTATATTTCTGGAAAGCAAAATCTTATTAGGTCCTTGGCATTTGGCTGTGTGTATTATGCAGCTGTGTTTGCAGTTTATGGTGTGGAGGAAAAAGATCTGTATTTTACCTAACCATCAACATAGCTGGAAAAGAACCAGAGCCTCTTATATCCTGACTCACATTGCTGTTTATAAATACCAGGCCAAACTCTGCATTGCACAGGTTGTCCATTTAGAGCACTATAACACTTCAGAGAATGAAGGTTTGTTGTAGGCATTTATTAGGCACCTTGTCTTCTCAAGAGCAATATAACAACAGATATGGATGGATTCTCATCTACCCGCTACATGGTGAAAATGTTAACACCAGCAAAATTATCAGACACTCTAATGTAAGATCAGAATCAAACCAACTGCCAGAATTAAAGTGAGGGTTGTTTTCTACTAAATATAGCAGGACCAACAAAAGCGACATATGTTTGCAGAAAGCGCAGTCTGATCCCACTTCAGTAGCTTTGATTTTAAAACAGGAGGGAGTGTAGGGGATTGAGAGCTGGTATTAACTCGTAACTTAACACATAATAATGACACTAAAACCAGATTCCTTTTAAGTTAGAAAAAAATAGAAATTTTGATTAGTTCCTGCAGCACGTAAGATACTTTCTGCAGCAAGCATCATCACATCACATGGGATAGATTATGTGGGTTTTTTACAGAGAAACAAAATTTCCACTGTCATCTCCGTACATCATTGTGCAGTATATTTAAATTCCATTCTGCCACATGCCTCCATTTGAAACTTATCTTCCTATATTTGCATGACAATTATAAACATATATGTGTTCTCATAGTAAATATGTTCTCATAGTAAAGAATAAAAACAACAGTAGATATTTAGTAATTTAAAAATTAATATATTTAGAAATTTTGTAAAGATGTGATTTGGTGTTGCACCTGTTTTAGCTGCTATATCAGACAACTTACATGTACAATAATTTACTGAATCATATAAAGGTGTCTCAGTAGGTCATTTTTCTGCTAACATTTATTTACAGTTAACATAAATTCACATCCATTTACAACTATAGACAGGCTTAAATGTTAGCAGTATCCCTTCAAGCAAAAGATTGCTGTGTTGATTTTATGAAAAACTTCAACTCATATGATCATTTATCTTCTTGTCCCTCCAAACTTCTAGAATATTTAAGTACAAAATAAACTGCATCGAAAATGTTGAGAACACCAGTATCCCATTTGGTGCATATTAAAATATATGATCTAAAGGTTCCTTCTTCTTTTAAAAATATATGAACTTTTACATTTCAGATTTTGGCAAGAAATTCAGTTTTGATATTGGAAGCAACTTATACAGTACATACTGTATGTAGGCAGCCACTCTAAATATCATAAAGCATTATTATAAAGCATTACAAGTCATAACATTACTGAATAAAGTAGCGGGTTTTATTCTTTTATGTGAATTACCAAGGATTCCTTCCAATGCATTACTGTCCATCTATCTATCAAATCCCCTGAAAAGGGATTAGAAGGAGCAGCTTCACATATTCAGCTGACTCTTCTAGCAAAAAATAGTTTCAGTTTGTGAGTCATCTAACATTCTGGCAACGATAACCCCCAAAAAGTGATAACATATTTCACCTCTGTACTACGCAAATCTGGTCCTATAAAATGTAGGATGTTCATCACAGTGAAAGTGAGAAAGAAGAGTCCTCTTCACCCTTCTGTAGCAGCCCCTGCAATGCATCATAGCAAAAAGTCCATTTGCCTAAAATGCAGTCTCTCTTTCAGGCCAAATTCTCTGCTAGTTGATCTGGCACAGTATAACTGAAATTAAATAACCATCAACCATGTGTACCAGAAGAAAGTTCAGTGCTCCTCTTATCAACAGGTTTCTGATGTGTCTCTTGAGAACAGATCTTCCCAGGGGAAGTGGGTTTGCATGGCACAGATCTGAATGACAGCACATGCCTGCCGATTATCACCATGTTGGTAGACATCCCTAAAGTCTCTTCAGTGAAATAAATGCCCGTTTTTTCCTACATGTCCATTTGAATGATTGCCAGAGGAAATTTACAAGCCATCCTGAAGAATGCTAAAGTGATAATTCTTCCATCTGCCTTAAATCACAGGGGTACTAACCATGCTCCCACAATCAGCTCACTGCTCAGTTGGACAGCATGCTCAAGGTTTGACGCTTTCTTATGCTTAAGGAAATCCTGTGAAAAGAATGAGATACATAGATACAAGCACACTTTTCTTGTGACCATCCTCACTGTTCCTCAGTCCAAGAAGGTCTGATTCATGTTTGCTAGATAGGACAAGCATCTGCTAAATAACCAAATTTGTAGAGAAGAGAAAAAGAAGGCAATATCTCACCCTCAAGTTTTAAGACCTCATTTTCTCCTTCTCTACAGCTACTGCGGTATCATATGGCATTATTCAGCATATATAATGTTTCTGTAAAGTCTACTGTTTGGAGTGATAAAAATCCAAGTGGGTGGAAAAACAAGATTATTCCATGCTGAAGGAGCACTAAAGGCCTGTTAAAAGCTCTATGCTGAAGGACTATAGATTTGTTTTCCTAGGTCCATTAGCCATCAAATCCCAAAACATGACTTTTTTTCGTCTCTAGGATGTTATATCACACATCAGAAGACAACTCTAGATTCAGAAGGCAGCAAAAACAGCCCTGGTTACTCTACCCAGTAGTGGGAAGGAAAAGATTATAAGAAATGACAGGATCAGCTGTAGGTAATGCTGCCATGTTAGTCATAGTTCTCAGTGCAAAGAGGTTTTTGGCTTAAGCTATCATGCCTTCTCATCCAATGTGAATAGCTCTCTTTCGTTATTTTGTAGGAAAGATAATGAACTTCACTAGGAATGTAAGTAAAAGAACCCTGTTTTTAAAAAAAAAAATCTAAAGCTCCACTTAAAAATTAAATTTGCTTTTGCCTACACAAAAGATCTTTTCTACTTATCCTCAAAAAATAGAAATCTAGGCATAGAATTTTTAAAATATTTAATTAATACAAAATATTCTTTTTCTTTCACTACAATTTAAATAGGTCCTAAGTTCTCATGCAGGAGTACTCCGTTACTGAAAGTTAAACTGCAAAAAGCAGACCAACAGTTCTTCTCACCTGAATGGAAATAGAATTACTAATAGAGTGAGCATAGGCACAAAAAACTGATGGAATGCAAGACAGGATAGCATAAAACAGGAGTAACAGATAATCTATGGTAAACTGCAGAAACTTCTCTGGCTCCAGTACACTACAATGGCTTGCACAGCTGAGAACTCTCCTGGGATGAGAGACGGGTAAGAGGAATTGGGCAGAATAATATGTTGCAACATCTTGTCAAAACTGGATTTCAGGTGTTAACCTTTAGTGAGAAATCTTTGACCTTCAGGCTATCCAAGAAGTGAGTTCAGTGCTGGTGACTACAGAGGTGAGCAATCAAAAACATCTGCTAGGCATTATTGCAGAAATATCCTTTTGCAGTATGAAATGTCTACTCAGAAAGGGTATTATAGTTATATTGTTTGTAGGATGATAAATATTACTATTTTGTTTTTTTTCTGTAACATTATGTACTTGACTATTGCCATTATTTTGGCAGATTAAACAATTGCGTGTGTAAATAGAGGATATATACAGCTGTGAATTTTTAAAATAACTATTCTGGCAACATAAGCGACAGGTACAATTCTTGTACCTCTTATTCTCTAAAGATTATAACCTCAGGTACAAAATCATTCACATTTTGGTCAATGAAATAAAATCTAAAATCTGATTCTCAGAATTCAAATATGCTCAGGAAGGTCTGGTGCCTCCAGCAAAATGACACCTGATATCTTTTATAAGATATAATAACAAATATCTGCAAATGTGAATGAATGCATTGGATGTCTGACTGTTCTTTTTGCCTCCATCATTGTTAAGACTTCTTTTCCATCCAGAAAAACAATTATATCAGCATCAGTCAGATTCACTCTTGGCTTTGTGTGGGTTTTTTAATCCATAATGGATATTGTCCCTCCATCTACTTAATACTCCTGATTAAACTGGTATGAAGTTCAGTAAAAAGCCAAATACTGATAGCCCTAACTAAAGAAAGCTGTCATCTCAGATGCCTATAGCCCATTACCTAAGTATCCACCAGATTATAAATTCAATGACCATTTACAATAAATCACTATATGCCTGAACTACAGAATCATGTAATTAAAGACAATGCATCACAATATAAACTGTAAGTTTATTTATGAATGGTGGATAAGATAGGGGTATTTGATTTAGTTCTAAAAATTAATCCCAAACTTATAATTTTATTTCTTGGTTTAGTCCTCATATACTAGCTGAATCCAATGCTTATTAGGTTTTGGGAAAAGAAGAGCTAGTCAGCCACATCTGCCAAGGGAAAAAGATAATTCTGAAGCAGTAAGAAAGTAGATTATGTCTATTCTTATCACTTTTTCTATCTTTAGCTTTCATGGTTGGATGATCAACTGTTTATAAAAATTGTTTTTTCTCAGAATGCCCTCAGCAACATGTACATATATTTTCAATGTTTTAATTTATTCTTTGCACCTCAGATGATTCAGCAATCCTCCGAGCCACAACCCTTCTTGTGCAATTCAGAAATATCCACCAGTACATATATACAACAGAGAACTATTCAGATTGGAGGAGCTGTCATGTTCAGCCATTACACCAGCACTACCAAGTCCACCACTAAACCATGTCCCTGAGTGCCATGTCTACATATCTTTTAAATACTTCCAGGGACCATGACTCAGCCACCTACCTGAGAAGCCTGTTTCATTGCTTGACAAGCTTTTCTGTGAAGGAATTTTTCCTGCTATCCAATTTAAACCCACCCTGGAGCAACCTGAGGCCGTTATCTCTCACCCAGTTTCTTCCTACTTGGGAGTAGAGACCAGCTCCCACCTCACTACACCTTCCTTTCGGGTAGTTTTAGAGACTGATCAAACGTCTGCTGTCAGTCTTCTTTTCTCTAGGCTAAACAAGCCCAGCTCCCTCAGCCATTCCTTATAGGACTCATGCTCCATACGCTTCCCCAGCTCCTTTGCTCTGCTCTGAACACAGTTGAGCACCTCAATGTCTTTTGTGTCATGAGGGGCACTAAAGTGGACACAGGATTCAAGGTGTGGCCTCACCAGTGCCGAGTGCAGAGAGTGCCCTTTCCTAGTCCTACTATCCACATACTGTTTAATACAAACCAGGATGCCACTGGCCTTCTCAGCCACCTGGGCATGTACTGGACCATGTTCAGCTGGACCCCCAGGCAGCTTTCCCAAGAGTTTTCCCCATGTAGCTTTACAGCCACTCTTCCCCAGGCCTGTAGCACTGCCTGGGTCTGTTGAGACTCAAGTGCAGGATCAGGCACTTGCCTTGCTGAGTCTCGTGCTGTTATTCTCAGCCTGTTTCTCCACATCCCTCTGCAGGGCCTTCCTACCCTACAGCAGATCAACACTCCACCAACTTGGTATCATCTTCAAGCTGATTGAAAAAACACTCATCCAGCTTGTGGATAAAGATATTAAACAGAACTGGTCCCAACACTAAGCTCTGGGGAACCCCACTTGTAACAGGCTGTCAAATGGATGCAGCACCATTCACCAGCCCTCTCTGGGCCAGGCCATGCGGACAGTTTTTAATTCAGTGAAGAGTGCACTGGTCTAAGCCATGAGCACCCAGTTTCTCCAGGAGAATTCTGCAGAACACTGTATCAAAGGTTTTACTGAAGTGCCTGTAGACACATGCACAGCCTTTTCCTCCTCCTCCACGCGAGCAAGTCACGTGGTCACAACAGACCAGGCTGGTCAAAAAGGACATGCCTTTCACAAAGCCCTGCTGGTGGGGCCTGATTCCCTGGTTGTCCTATGTATGATGACATTCAGGATGATCTGCTCCACCACTGTTCCTGGCACTGACAGGCTTGTAGTTCCCCAGATCCTCCTTCTGGCCCTTTTTGCAGATGTGAATAAGATTGGCCAACCTCCCTTCAAACTGGGAGCTCCCCTTATAGCTGGGACTGCAGATAAATGATGGAGCATGTCTCAGTGAGCATTTTCACCAGCACCCTCAGTACACTCAGGTGGATCTATTCCAACCCCATAGATTTGGGAACATGCATGTGGGCAAGCAGGTCACTCTCTATTTCCTCCTGAATTATCGGGCCTTCATTTTACTCCCCATCCCTGTCTTCCTGCTCAGGGGGCTGGGTCCCCTAACTATCACACACTGAGCCAAAGAAAGCCTTAGCCTTTTCCCCATCTGTAGTGACTACATTGGCATGGTATTTCTACACAGCATACTGTAAAATCTGAGCACCCTGTGCTACAACCAAACACAAAGGCTACACCTCGCAGCATGAGTTATTTTCTGGCACTTCAGCTGAACGGAAGAAGCATAAATAAGGATAGCAAATGAAGCTCAGATAAGATGTGAGGTTTAATTCTCTGACATTAGTCCCCAAGGGTGCATTATCACCATTTAAAATAAGTGTAATTAATTCTAATTCTAATCCTGCTCAGAATCTGCATATCAGAGACAGGTCTAAATCTTCTCCAGAAAAATGTAACATGTCATATATCTGTTGGTCACTTTATGTCTAGTATTCATCACATTCATGTACATTATTTGTCAGGAGTATCTGCACTGTTTGAGGTCATTTCTGTATGAAAAGTGTATGGTAGGTCTAGTTCAGAAATTTCCTGATGAATTTTCTGCTACATAAACCACCAAAAGAGCTAAAAGTTTTCTTGCCATTTATTAAAACTGATGGCTATTTCTGAACACTTCTCAATATCTACACACAGTGCTGGAGCATGGAGCTCCCAGCCTTAAGATCCCCTGAATTCTCACTGAATCTACTGACCAAAACAACCAATGAGCCATTTTGCAGATTACACGGTTGATCTGCACAGCCCAAAGTGGCCAAGGACGTCCCTTACCACGTGCCATAGATCAAGAGGTCCGTGTAAACTCTCCAGCCAGGACCACAAACACTTTATGACACCACAGGAACTGAAGGCAGACTAAAACTGTAGACCTAACTTCTAAATTGTCCTCTTGACCTCTCACTCAATTTCATCTAGAATTTTCTGAAGTAAAGGCACCAGCTGTTTTATAAGATATTTACATTTTCTTTCTGTAGGAAATTTTGGAATTTCTACTTATTTCAGAAAGCTAGAATTTTGACTTTTGTACCAACTTTACCATCTTATGTCTGCAGTAGCCAAACCATCATCACATGAAAACCATGGTATTTTCTGTGCAATTCACCTTCCTGTATTCTCCCATGGGTCCATTTGTTCTTCTCAACATTAGAATTTTAACACAGTGGTCAGAACACACCCTTGCTACTTTCTTTACATCTGCCTAAAAGGTACCCGAATGGTGAAGGCAGCTAAGAGATGAGTAGGCACCTGATACAAGGGGAAACTTGGACCTTTTGATGGGTCACCCTGTCTGAGTGTGAATGCAGAAGCAGATTTTAAACAGGCAAGTTGACTCAAGGAAGGCCAGCAGCAGCACCAGCACCAGCTGCAGCTCAGGGAGCCAGCACTGGGTCTGCCAGCAGCACTACCACAGCCGGGGGGATCTGAAGATGATTTGCACGGCTCAGCTCTCAGAAGAAGGAAATATCTAGCTCATCTGGCTGGGCTACTGATTCCCCCTTGGCTCCCTTGGAGAGTAGAGGGTACCCCTTCTCGAGGCTTCTCACAGCTGCTCACAAGGTGATGCAATCAGTATGCTATCCATGAGAAGGGGTGTTTTTGGCAGCAGTCACCTCATGGTTGGGGTCACTTCACTGTGAGGCAGAGACACCCAGTTACATACTCTGGTCCCAGTTTATTTTCTGCAATTGAAAGTCTTTATGGTGCTCCACTGTTGCTGCCAATTGTGCATACAAGAGGGGATGAGAGAGCTGCCAGCTGGCACTAAGCTGATTTACATCCAGTAGTGGACATCAGTGGGAGATGAAAAGATTCAGGGCTAGCTAAAATCAGTCACAACATAATTTTGGTGTTTAGGATAGTATATCTGTGATGGGCATTACTCAGAAGAATGCCCACTGCCCACTGCCAAAAGGAAAGAGATCAAAATTATTACAAGGCCCCAAACAATAAAAATAAATCCAAGTTTGGGGAGGGAGATGCATACATTTCATCCTTGCCTAGACATGACTCATCAATACTCTCCTCTCCATGCAGCCTGAGGAGCAGCCCCAGTGTTTCCCTCCCTCTCCCTCACTTACAAACCACGTTAGCCATGGATTTACAGCTATATTACTTTCCCTGTACCCAGATGGGCATAACATGCATAGAAATTCAAGGACTACTGTTAAATAACTATTTGTCAGCAAATCAGGATGCAATGGGATTAGCTTTCACTGCCTGACCTTACAGCCACAGCACCCATCACTTAGGAGCACTGCTTCATTTTCATCATAACACTGACGCAAAAAGGAATTGTTACAACCATTTTATAGAGGCACAGAGTGATTAAGCTGTTTGCTCAGAGTCAGCAGGAGAGTCCACAGCCAAAGTCATAAAACTTAAAATCCCACAACTTGAAAAATACAGTCATACATCATCTGTCTCCTTGATAACTCTGACGCTACACGAGAGAGTTTCCATGGATGGTCATGTTTCATTGCTTATTTCAAAACTCAGTGACCATTTCCCAGATTTGCAAATAATAGAATAAGAGAAAGGAGAGATTACAGAACAATTGTATCTTTAAGCTCAAGAACAACATGCAGATTAATTGCACCATAAAACTTCAGGGAATTATACAAACAAGTACCAAATCATATATATTAAAGCAGAAAGGAAAATAGCTTAGTACAAAGGAAAAATACTTCAAACATACAGCTATGGTCAAAGAACTACAAATAAATTTGTTTACAATCATCTTTTGGAAAGATTTTTGTCACCCTGGACATAGCCTCTCACTGTACAGCTTCCCTCTCAAAAGAGTTGGTTTAAGCACTCAGACATTCAGTTTCCAAACAGAATCTTAACCCCAAAGAAGGTATTTCCTAAAGAGAAAGGCATAAAAAGTCAGCCAGAAGGCTGATTTTCCAGATATACAGGATCTACCTTGAAGACTTCCACTGTTATACCACATCCGAGGAAAAACATTTCTCTTCTTCCCATTCACTTTACAATTAGAAACCATGTGAAATGAGGAGTTACGCACGAACTACACAATTTCAGAGTGTAACATAAGCAGAAGTGTTTCAATGCTCTTTCTCTGCTTTGTACTGTGTCGAGTTGTTTCTCAGATTTTTTTAATCCAAATAATTTTCCTTTTAGGGGGCTAAATCTTTGCTTAGTCTCAATGTAACAAGTACTTTGGAATATTGTTAAATGTTTGAAATATTTTTAATTCTTGAGTAGCTATATCAGAGAAAAATATAATTTTTTGACCATTTATAAATTCTTTCTGCCCGCTCCCTCTGGTCTGGTGAGACCACACCTGGAGTGCTGCATCCAGCTCTGCGGTCCCAGCACAGCAAGGAGGGAGATGTACTGGAATGAGTCCAGAGGCGGTCACCAAGCTGAATAGAGGAATGGAGCACCTCTCCTATGAGAAAATAACCTATTTGGGGTTGTTCAGCCTGAAGAAGACTTCAGGGTGCTATAAATGTTGCCTTCCAGTGCCAAGCAGGACAGGGCTTTTTGCAAGAACATGTAATGAACAGAATAAGGAGGAATGGCTTCCAACTGAAAGTGAGTAGGTTTAGGAACATATTAGGAACAAATCGTTTACTGTGAGGGTGGAGAGGCATAGGAAGAGGCTACCCAAAGAAGCTGTGGATGTCTCATCCCTGGAAGTGTTCAAGGCCAGGTTGGATGGAGCTTTGAGCAACCTGGTCTGGTGGAAGGTGTCCATACCTATGGCAGGGGGGTTGGAACTAGATGAACTTTAAGGTCTCTTCCAGCCTAAGATAATATATGATTCTGTGATAAAAGTAAGTAAACTATCCTGATAGTTTTTGCATACTCATTATTGCACTTGGTTTGTATAATGAAATATTTTGTTTAAACATTCCGTTACAGTGAACAGTGTCACTGTTGGGTGAACTTTAATGCTAAGAGTTTAGCTGGTCTGATCTCTAGTGATTCATGGAGATAAGCTGGTTAAAACTTCAATAACGAAACCATATATCACACAAAGGAACAAAAACCAAAGGAAGATGCAGCTGGAGTGTCAGGGAAAATTGCTCTAAGTATACAACGTAGCTGAATTACATACTTCATTGGAACAAAAAACAGCAAAGGGAAAATACTCTCCCCTATTAAAAAAAAAACTACCACTTTAGGGATATTATAAGGGGTTAGGGGGGTTAGGAGCTAGAGAAAGAAAAACAAAAAGATAGACAGAAAGAGAGAGACAAATAGTCTGTATTTTGAGGCTAAGTGGAATTTTGGCAAATAGGATAAAAGGTCATTACCTCTCTCCCTGCTTCTTTGTAGTTATACTCTATGTAGACAACTTTTAATTGTTTGGGATCTGGAACCCAGAAAGCTTTTTCTATGTCTAAATATCCACAGAGAACAAGTTTCTGGAAAAACACTTCAAAATAGAATAGCTTAAAAAGAACAATGGAAAAGATACCATAATCACTGTCTTTTTGATGAGGCTTCTTATTTTGTTCTTGCTGGGGGATTATAAATATCAATGTATGAGCTTTATGATGGGAAAGGAATCCCTCTTTCTGCACAGTTCCACTATCTTGAAGGAGCCCCACGTGCCTCACATGGTATAACTTATGCATCCCCCGTACAAGATTCTTTCTTTTCCTGTGTGAAAGAGGTTTCTCTGTACTCTTTTCTTTGTGCAGTTATGCACAAATCATGTTTTAACCTCCAAACCCATCATAGTATACTTGAGACCCTCCCTTGTGGTTTGCAGACTGCTCACACACCTATTGGCCTTCACTTTTCTCTTACTGTCCTGTGCTTGTTCTGCAGCTGTACAATTTTACCACCACCCCAAGTACCTTCTACTGTCTGTCATAAAAGGGCCTTTCACCTTCTTGGAGTCACTAGCACTAGCAAGATACTTGGTTGTTCAGTGGTTCCTCAGGACATGGTTGACATTTTGCGCTTTCTTCTAATTTGACAGCAGGCATTTTGTTGTTTTAACACCTTCCACACAGAAATCCCATAGGCAAAAGTCATTTGAAGATGATGCCATTTCTCTTTTTCTGTCTCTCTCATTTTTAAAACAAAATTGCAAAATCCCTGCAAATGTCATTTCTTTCACTGGGTACTGATGGGGACACCTTTCAGCACTATTGTGTACAGAACTTCCCACTCAAACCAAAAAAGGACATCACTTCATTCTGGCAACATGTCAGCTGAAGAACAGTTTTCTCTTCCTCCCTCAGAATGGCTTCCTCCTCACATGAGGACCTCTGGAGTCCATGACACAGATTCATCAGCAAAATCTTCATCAGGGATACTCACAAATGAAGATGTGATAATGCATGGATCTTGGTGCTTGGGTATTATTTTATTTCTTTTCCCATGGGGAGATCAACCTATTCTTACCCTATAATTTCCTTCACTTTGTCCAGAGAATAAGAAACAGTTCAGATCTCAAACATATGCATAACATTTATCCCCTAATCTCTTTTAAAATAAACATGTATTATTTAATCTTGAATCTTTAATGTAACATTTTATTTTTTCAGGTAAAAGCAGCCTGAGATGTTGCAACCATAGACCTCAGATGTCCTCAGGAAATTCAAAGTGCTTTAGCTAAGCTGTTCTCAGTTTCAGTACCGTGGGTGTTTGGAATTAGCACCTGTCACATTTATCTTAAGTTAGAGTGGTTATAAATGCATTGCTGAAACCACGACATTTTAACAAGCTGCCAGCAGAGATTAGTGCTACCTAGCTTTTACATGGCATTTGAGATGTGAATCTCAAGCACAATACCAAAGATGGTAAGCAACATGTCATTAAGCAGACAAATAAGAATGAGAGACAGTGCGGTTAAAAAGCCTGCAAGAGGTTGCTCAGGAAAGCAGTTCCTGGCCTCTTAAACAGAGGTCAGTAATATCCTGAATCAGAGCAGTCTATCCCTGCCTGCCAACAAAACTTCAGAAACAACTTGGAGACATGTGGCCAAAGAAGAGGGTTTCCATGCTATGTAATGCATCTTGAGATCTTGTTGCTGCACATGAGTAAGGGCAAGGCACAAGGCTCCTTGCAAGACTTCATTTCCACAGGGTGGCCTTCTTCCTAAAATGTTTTAGCAGTTGTTTTTTCACCAGTAGTGCTTTTTCCGCTCTAGCACACTCCACTCCCATATTTTGGGGCTCTATTCAAACCAGATCCTACTGCTAAAACCACTTGAAACCTTCCCAATTTATACTTGAAAAGCAAAGAAAAATTCTAATCAAAACATGCTTCCATATGAAAATGTCAGTAACCATCTAAAACTGCAACGTATTTCTTTAGCAGATGATTAAAAACAAACTGGCTCTTAGCCAGTCCCTCTACACTGCTCTGCTGTATCTTCCTTCACTGAAGAACACTGAAGCTTTTCTCACTAATCACACAGTCTCTGGTATTGACAAAAATCCAGTTAAGCAGCTGACAGAAAAAAAGAAAAGAAGATGTTCAAATATCCTTTTGATAGAATAAAACAAAGGTAGTTTAAGACAATTTAGAAATTGGGTGGCAAAAATACCAAACTTCTAGTTTTCAAAAGCCAACATTATTAAAAAAAAAAAATTATGTGCCAACAGCCATGGGAGAAGACTTTTGCTTGAATAAACAAATCCAACTACATTTTTCTAGAAAGAAATCTGTGAAGAGCTGGATATCCAAACCTGAATTTCTTGGTTACTTGCAGCAGGAAGCAAATGCATAACATGCATGGAGGACATGCATGCTTAAGCATCTCAGACTCTCTATATGTCTGACTTGTTTGAAGACTACTCAAAAGGCATCTCAGAGAGCCCCACAGCATTGTCTAACATGTTTACATCTGTGTGTGTCTCAGCACCTCATCTTCTGTCTCAATGACAGCTAAGCGTTTGCCAAGGTTGGAGACCGGATTAGTGTGACACACCATAGGTTTTCTGTTGTTTATCTTCTCTTAGTCTTTTTCAGCACTTTGAAGAGTGGATTCATGCTGCTTCAGCCATATAATATGGTTTGAAAGTAACTGGAAAGAGAATAAATTGTAATTTGCATACCTCAAGTACAGCGCTCAGAATGAAAAACCTTTGAGGTCTACTTTTGAATTGTTGGACTTGCATGGCAGTATCAGAGCTCGAAACAGGACTCATGTTTCCCACTTAAAATTACTCAAAACATTATGAAGTAAGGAGCAAGATGGAGATGAATTTTCAAAGGACAAAAAATAAAGTTCTAAAAATACATATCATAACTTTATTACATGGAGTTTCTAGTTTGAAGATTTCGTGTTCATATTCTTGTAGATAAATCTGCCCAGTTTGCTCAAGTTCTCTTGTGATGCTCTACTTGTATTCAGAGTGGTATTCCCTCCAGCATCCCCACAATCAAACCCAGTCAGGAATTTTGAGCACTAGGAAGAGGAACCTGAGGACACAGAAGACTGAAGCATGCGAGAACAGAAGGAATTATATTTTCAACAACAAAAATGATATTTGAAAAAAAACCAGATTTTCAATTAGCCTTAGTTGCAAACAGCAGCCCCCTTTGTATTGGTAGAGGGCCAGCAGATACTCTAGCTGAATTTCTGTAATTAATCATTACAACGAATAACAAATTATCTAGTAAGATAGTGATATAGAAGTAATACACACTTCCAAAGGAATTACTTTGCAAATGAGCAGATTAATATATTTCTTGTACTACAATTTTCAATTTGCTGGCCTGACAAATAACGTATGCTGAGAGAAAATTATGAATTTTAATGTTCAAGTAATTCTGTCACACCATTGATATTTAGTGTATATACACACAAGGGTACGGAAGAAGTGGAATTATTTACTAAATCACACTTATATTCACAGACAGAGTATTCAGTATGTTATATTAAGCAGAAGCTGTAAAAAAAGAAATAAAGATACCTATTGATATTTCTATTTATGCATTGGTTTAAGTTTATGCATTTGTTTCTGGGTGAAGGGCTTTTTGTTTTGATTTAATAATGTAATTTATTTTTTTCAAAAGTAAGAAACTGGCAATAATACCATAGTTTTTGGCTAAGAAAGGAACTCTGTATTGTCTAGAGGAAGAGCTGAAAATAAACAAAAGATAAAAGCAAGAATGTGATATTTGAAACATTTAATTGTACATAAGGGGGTCCTCAAACCATTCCACTCAACTTTATTTTTTTTAAAAAAGGGAATGGAAAAACAACAAAAGTATTCACAAGGACAGTGTGGGATTATTTATTTCAGCAAACATGGGCATTCACAGCCATCTTATTCCCTGAGCCAATATTGGGAAAACACTGTGTTCTAGAAGCAGTTTCTAAAGCCCACTAGATCTTACCAAGACAGAAGAGGGTAGAGAAATTTCAGTCAGTATTATGACCCATATAAAAGAAATACAGTAAGTAAAATTACTAAAATGATACTCCAGAGATTACTATACTGAATAGATGTTGCATTTTTTTCTTAGAGGATGAGGGTTAAGAAAAAGTGGTTTCAGGCTCACAGATAACATGCATACTACTCTCTCAGCTACAAGCTTCATTTTCAGTTCTGTGCCCTAAATCCTGTTCTATAGATATGCTCAGATTTTCATTCCTAGTTTCTTCTTCATAATCTCAAGTCTGCTTTCCTCCTTTTCATTTCTTTACTTATCAGTTTATTAAAATATTTTTAGAGGTGATTAGAAAGAAATTCTTTTTCTGTTGAACTAAAAGTTGGAAACATTATTCCATAGAGAAATGACAAATTTACTTTCCACCACACAGGAAAAAAAAGAAGGATTAAATTGAAACATAATTATATGCACTTTGTTTGCAAAAAATAGATTTTTTCCTGTGTTTTCTTTAAAAAAAACATTCAGTGCATGCTTTCCATTGAAGTGTAGTCTTTCAAACAACAAAAAGTTCAATCATTTCCTACCAATCCTAAAAAGTCTCAATGCACAAGAGACTAAAAAAAAGAGGATAACACAAATCCCACAAAAACCCACATAAAAAACTTGCCTTCATGAGAACACAACCATCTAAAAGAGCAAAGTAGCTAATATTACTCTCCTTCAATTTCTCCCCACCGCCTGCATAAAGAAACCTAGTCCTCTGCTGAGTGTCTTCTCTGTCTCTCTTCCCACTGTCCTTTTTTCCCAGAGCCACAGTTCTCCATCAAACCTCTTTAAACAAAGCTTGGGGATGGCTGCAGGGAGTCACGTCTGAGGCTCACTGTCTCCAGAAACGTAGCTGTTCAAAATTATTTTCAAAGTCGTAACTTTTAGCTGAAAATGAGGATGGGTGGCAACAATAAGGGTGGTCTTTTATTCATATTTCCCCCCTAATGCACTAACCTGACCATGTGGAGGGATGCATATGGGGAAGGAAGCTTTATAGCACATGCCTATGCTCTGTGGGTATGCAGTGACTCAGAGCCAGCGTAATCACCAGAAGGGGAGGACATTGTATTTTTGCATCCTGGCCTCTGGGAAGGGGTGTTCAGAAGGACTGTGGTCATTTCCATGTCCCCTGCTCCTTGGTCACCTTCCCACAAGCTCTGCCCATTTGCAGAAGAGCAGTTTCTAGATCCTGGAATTTTCTCCTGTTCCTTCATCTCCCAGTGTGGCAGTAGTCACAAACAAGCACGTTAGAAACAGTTTTCAGACTAGGAAGAGTTAAGGAAAGTATTTACACAGCCTACACTCCTGTTGATGCCTGGAGTAGCACCCTCCAAGCTTGCTTTCAGATGTTAATAAATACAGCTTATCAGGTCATTTCTGCATTGGTTGTAACAATGAAATTTTAATTTGTATTTTCATTATTTAAAAAATCTTATATATTTCTGTCATTACTTGGTTTTGTAAAATGCACCTTAAATAACATACACAATCCCTGTCATATCCGTGTTCCCCAATTATTATATATTTAATTGACAATAACCATTCTTGCCTTTTGCCTTATGTTATCTTCAAAGAGCAGTAGAGTTGCAATTAGCAAAAACTTATGAAAGCAGAGCCATACCCATTCAGCTTTGGAAAAACAGAGCTAAAGTTGTACTGATGTGATTCAGCTTCCATTCTGGAGCCTGACAGCTGTGTAAGATGCCTTTCAACACAGTGAGAACAAGGATTTCCCCTCCTCACTCATACTGAGTAACCTGGAGATGTAATTTATGATGGATTCACACACAAAATGGTCAGTGGTTCAGTACAAACCAAACATAAGCAGACACATTTCTAAACCCATCCGTCATGCTGCTTACACAATCTGTTGATCCATTGAACAAATATATGTTGAAAGATTAGGCAGGAGTTGACTGCCATTCAGTAAAATAAATGTAGACTAGACTCATTTTCTGCCTGACTTAACACTTAAGGATTTGTATTAAAGGGGAGGGGGAGGGAATTCCAGCCACCTAGATTTTTGGAATGAGATTACCCTTCCAAGGACCTCACACAGAGGTCCCTAACAGCCCTCTTTCACATACTGAATCATCTGTCTTTTGAATAAAATTGCTAGGCAAGTGAACTGGTACTCAAGGAGCACTAATTCTGCCTATTCAGGGTTTTTTTTTTTTTGGCAGAAGAGAAAAAAAAGCAGAAGGATGAAGCTGTATGGGGTACAGTTGTAAGTTAAAAGTGCTAGCTGTGCTGTCATGGCCTTTGTTATACTGCTGTTTCACAACAGTGTTGCAGGCAATCGAACCAGAGAGAAAACTGAAGATCATTAAGTGGGGAAAAGCACTCATGCTGCCTAGGGCCAACCCCTGGCATGCACTAAACCCAGTATTTACTCAGCTTCTTTTTGGTGACAGTCCCTCTAAAAGCACCAGCTTTCCTAAAGGAAGACTTCTTGGATTTTGTCAGAAAAATCCTTCACCAAAAAACATGCTGATTTTTGGAAATAGTGTCCAGAAACTGTGGATAAATCATGATTTGTTGAGATTAGGAGTAGTGCCTAGAGGGAAATGACCTTGTTTGTGACTCAGGTTTTCCAGGAGACTTGGGAAGTACTGGCATCCTCAGCAAAAAGGGCTACTGACAGTTTAGGTGGGTGAGCTGACAAGAGCTCCAAACAGGGTTAAACCACCTCAGGTAATGCATCATCAAAAAGCACTATCTTTTCTGACAAACAAACATAAAAATTCAACAAAAGAAGAAAGCTTTTCACATGTTTTTACACAGCTCTGAGATGCAATTCTGAATAGGCCTTCAACAGATCCCTGAAGAAATATTGAAAATAAAATAGATATAGCTGTTTTGTCAGGCAGACATTGCTTTTAGAAACATGGCAGAGAAAAATGTGATAAAATTCCAGAGTCATTGCAGTCAATGACAACACTTCTGTAAGTTTGAATGTATGTCTGTTTCCAAAACCTTACCAAAAAGACCTCCATCTTTCCATTATGTTTCTGGGGTTTGAATCCCACATGTTTCTGGGAATGTGTTTTACTGTAATTATTCCAGCAAGCTCTATCAGGTGTCTATCTTGTGGTCCTAGGTCTCCTGGCAGCATCTCAGAGCCTTCCATCCCACGATACCTGAGATGCACCTGTAAAGACTTAGGGACAGGTGATAATTGCCTAAGCATCTTGATTCAAACCTCTAACTCTTTTTGCATTTCTCACACAAGACAAAATTATTCATGCTGGATATGAATATCATTACACAACTCCTTGTCCTGCAATTATCTCTTGAACACTGGCATGTTGCTTTGAGTGTTTGACTGCCTCACAAATAAGAACACCTTGCAAGCATCAGTGCCTGTTCTCTTGTGTTATAAAAAAGCTACTTCAGGTTATTTTCTTTTCTTTTCCAATTTAAAAAAAACACTTATAATGCTTAAACTGGGTTACCACTCCATCTTTCTGCCCGTTTTTTTTAATTCACTCTAAAGCAGATCCCATAATCTATAGAATAGGATGCTCTTTTGGTTTGCTTGTTTCAGCAAGTGAAACCAACAATGGAATGCTGATTCCTACTGGACACTACTTCAATACAGAAAGCAGCATGTCAGGAAAATAAGTAAGCCTATTGTACCAGGTACAGCAAACACTGTCCAAACATTACTACGGTTGATTGCATCTCACTGACTCATGTGCAAATGCTGGTCTCTGAATATTAAAGCTCAAGTTCACGGCAGGAATGGGAGCATCTTAAAAAACAGAAGAGGTTTTGCTTAATAATCACCTAATACCTATGATAAAAAACCCAAGCATACTCATGCATCAGAGCTAGTGGTTTGACATTTTCTTGGGGTTTTTTATTCAGATGGATTTTTTTTCCCTCACTAGTAGTAGGTATTAGAGTTTCTTTAAAGATTTAGTTCCACCAGAATTAATTTGCATTAAATATTTTATTGAGTTTCTCAGAATTGCTTCAGTTTTAGCCTACTTTGATTAAACAAAAATATAAGAACCTCTATCCTAAATTTTGGGTACTTTTGGCAAGTCTTTGAAATAATTTAGGACAAAAAAAAATCAAAATAATAAAAAAGTATAGGAAGTAACAGTCTGGAAGCACAGGCAAAGAAATTGATCATATTTAGGACCAAAGTTTCTTATTCAATAACTGACCTAGTGATGACAGGAACAAGGCAAATACATTGGCTGAATACATTATAATTATAGTTCCATGTTATTCAAACATCAAGATTAATCCCAGACAAAACACAATGTATTAGCTATCGCTAAATACCCTAAGCCAGTAATTCAGCGTTGTACACCACTGTACTTCAAAAAAATAGAAAGGGGAAGGAAAAACTAGAGGAGAAAAAGAGACGGAAAGACAGAAAAAGGATAGTTCAAAATCCTTCAGAAATGAAATAATCAGGCACTTGAGATTAGTTTGGCAAACCCATTAACCTAGCTGCTAAAATTATACTAAAAAAGAAAGCTACAATATGGTTCTATTGAATTCACTGGAGACAGTTTGCATTTTAAAGAAAACATAAACTTGACCATCTGGATTAAGTTACGGCAGATTGCTGAGTATTTTTCTTCCTCCAGTCCCACGTATATGACTAGCAACATCATATTTGGCACAGCAGTAATCTGTGATAGGCTCCATGGCTCTTTTGAAAGCCTGTTAGTACCTGATCCAAAATTGTGTAATTGAATGGTAATCGTCATGACAAATGACAGACAAGGAAAGCCTCACTTAGTAGTTTCCTTTCCTTAAGACAGACACTACTATTGCTCTTTCTTTTCACAATGTCATAACATATACTCAGCAAGCAGCATCTACAGACGCCCAAGTCAGTGTATCAGACCATTAGTTTCTAAAATGAGTATTTTACACACACACACATACACAAGGACAAAATTACTGCCTGCCCATAAGATCTATGTTATTCATGAGCTCCTAGGAGTGCACAATATGTGTAATTCAGAAGAACTTCTTTGGATTTATGGCACTTTCTCCACTCTCCTCAAGATAGATAGATGTTCCACATTTTATCCCTACTCACCTGAAAGAAGGAACAGATGAACTATACTTGTTATATTAGGATTAACACACAACAGCACAGAAACCAACAAATAAAAGTACACAGACAACACATAAGAAATGCTGAGTTTGAAGACAGGGTTCAGCAGCAACTGAAGTATCCCAGTTCTCCATTCAGCATAATATACTTGCTCTTCAAAAAGCAAAACAAAATTGTATACAACTGGTATGCAGGTCAGGCTCATCTCTCTAAAAACTTTTAAATTTTCTGCCCTGGAACTTGGAGATGAATTTTCCAGCTGCTAAACCTCAGAATTTTACAACCAGCTCCTTACACAAAGACTGCAGTTTCAAACACACTTAAATTAAACTTTCAAGGATAACAAAAAGAAATCCTGTTTGAATTACAGGAAGTTGAGACTCAGAGTTTTTCTCAAAGAGAGCATCCCACAGTGTATTAAAATACCTGACCCAGCAAAAGGTAAGCAGTAGCAAGACGAATATATTTACAATGTCTTGAGAACACAGAACAAACAGATCGCCCCTGATTTCTGTTTGCACTGCAGTGAGCCTTGAATATCCTGGAGCAATTTGTTCACCTGTGTCTACAAGCCACATTATGCACTATGTTTTATCTGGTAGACCACATTTTACATTACCACCTATATCCTCACACAGTTTTTATTCTATGCTTACTACATTGGAAAAACAGTCTTTCTGCATCACAGGAACTTTAATTTACACTTGTCAACTAGCAAACATAATCTGTGCATCTCGATGCCGTAGCAGAGTACATGGTGTCTACTTGGACAATAACACATGGACTTACAGTAGCTGAAGTTACAAATAACTGAATAAGGATCAGAAAAGAATCTTAGGCTCTCTTAGGATCTCCTCTGGTCAATCACACTGCATCTGGACACAGGTGCATATCTGACAGCACCAACATTAGAGCTGAGTATTCCCAAGTCTACTCCAGCAAGAATGCCCAGAGGAAAACGGGCATGACAAAGTTACTATCCTCCTGAATCCACATTTTATTATCACTAGCCAAGCTCATTCCAGCATTCCATGTTCATTCCAATGTTCCTGTGACTGCTCAAGTTATACAAAGACGTTTTAGAACAACTTCAGCCCAATAAGAGCGTTCTAGTGCTATTGCAGTTCACCCAAGAATAAGTCCTTCTCCATAAAGCCAGGGCTGCATGCAAGTGCTGTGTTTGAAGTTAAGGTAAAGTCTTCTCAGCTGCTGCATGGCAAAGAGTGATTTATATACAGAAGAGTTTTAGCAGTTCTCGAGGATGGAAACCACAATGGCATTTTTAGTATAAAAATTCTTTCTTCATATAATGAAAGGGGGAAAAAGCATGACACGATTTTACAGCCCACTCAAGACTGAGTCATAACAACGGTGGAGTTAAAATTACCTGGTTTTTTCCCTACTAGGGAGAAAGAACAGTCCACAAATCATTTTTTCCCATCAAACAATTTCTGCCAGACAGGACAAGACACAGCCCTCTGGTCTGCACAGCAAAAGGAAAAGAGGCAGCAATAAGAACAGCATTAAACAACAAACAACAAAAACAAACAAACAAATAAAAAACCCAAACCCAAAAATCAAGCAAAAAGCCATATGCAAAAAAACAGAGCAGCCATAATGAGTTTATCTAGGCACTGAAACATGTTGTCCAGAAAACATGTGGTATCTCTATTCTCAGAGTTATGCAAAATCCAACTGGACAAGTCCTAAACAACTCAACTTACTTTTGAAAACAAGTTAGCAGGAGGCAAGAAGCCTTTAAGACAAACATCAGCATAAGCATTATGTTTCCTCCTTGGTTTTATTGAATTAATGAATGGAGACTAGGGAGCAAGACCAAGATATGAAGGTAGAGGCCTACCCTACATAAATGAGGTAGTTTTATGGAACAAATACAAGAGAATTGGCTGAAAATTAATTAGATTTTAGCAAAGACTGGCATAGATGTATAATAGAGGAGACTTATAATGGCAGTGAATGTATCATCTCCCCTTGGTGGAGCAAGTAGGTCTAAAGAAAAAGGCTTTTTACCAGTCAGTTGTTGGTTTTGGTTGCGGTGGTTTTGTTGCCGGTTTTTTCCCAATAAATTTCCCGCTGGATGCCTGAATTGGTAGTTATGAGATGACCTCCATACACCCACAGCAGGAAATCAAGCACATATTGCACAAAATGACTTTCATTGCAAAGCTAGCAGAAATAACAAAAAATCTCCTTCTGCCAGTACAACTAGATACTAACCACTGTGGCCTCCTAAGCTGCCAACACCCAGCAGATTGAGATTTAAAGCAATTTCTAACTAGTTTCATCTAAAGAGGATAGTCTTGATTTACCCATTCCTGAACAATAACCCAGCAGCCCAACCCACTCAACACACGGGCTCCTCAGGACTGGATAAGAGAAAAATGCATATTTTGCTTGTGGGCAACCCTAAGAAAAACGAAAATCAAGGAGGAAAGAAAAGAGTATAAGAGTTACAGATGTTAGGAAGGTCTTTCAAATCTCTGATAAGAGACACTGAAAAAAGGAAACACTTACTTTAAAAAGCTCAAAACTGAAGCAGAAAGTAAATCAGTGAGAGTAAGATCAAATTAAGGCTGTTCTTTTAGAAAGGAAAACTTGATTGCTGTGGGATACTGAGACAATTGCTCAGAGCTGAAGCTGCTCTTATTGTTTAATTTCTGTTTTCTTTCATTTTGCTTTTGTAAAATGAATTTCTTCACATTGGCGTAGCAGCAAGCTACCTCCGAAGGAGCTGGACAGACAGTCAAATAGCTGGCAATGTTTTACTTTTGATTGAATGTCTTGCTTGAGGCATATTTTCAGGCTTTGGATGAAAGCATGGGAAATTGCTATTATACGTCTTAGACTTTTAAAGCAGTGTAGTGGGGAAGACACTGCTATAGTACATATTGTGGAACATTTCAAAGCAACACAGCAGAACATTATTCTGTCACTACACATGAGAATAACAACTCACATAAATACAAAACCCACTTTCAGGGATTTCTATGGTAGCAGACCTAGAAAAGAAACAATGATTTTGAACGAAACCTGCAATTTTCTGTATTATTTGCCAGACTTCAAAAAATTAGAGAGCAAAGAATTTTCAGTAAGATTACCAAATGATTTTTTTTTTGGAGGTAAATGCCATATAATATTCAGCACTTTGTGACATGGTCCTGTATTCAGTTCAAAACGAGAGCTTGTATTGTCACAATTTAGTTATATCATGCTAAAAAAGGCAGACTCTCCATTCAAACAAATACCTCAACTGTTTCCTGCACTATATTCAGGTTCCAAAGTCTCCAGCTTGACTGATCAAGAGTTAATAATCAACATACTTGCACTGGGCATTTTCAGTATTTTCTGGATGTTGTGTTCCTGAAAAGGAGGGTGAAATTCCTTACAAGTAAGACGTTTTCCTGGGAACAGAGAGAAGGACCTCTGATGGTCCTTATATACATTTCTATTGTTTCTATTGTTCTATTTTCATTAGAACAATTGCAAGCAAGCTGTCTCAAATGAGAATGCTGAAGTCTCTGCCAAAAGCATATTATACTTTAACCCAGTTGGTAGCCATTGCCTGGCTGGATAATACCATTTCTCAGGAACTTATCAAACATGCAGATAAACATTTGCTTAGTTATTTGCTCTTCCACTCTTCCTCTTTTCCTGAGGGTATTAAGAAGAGCTCGGAACAACCAACAGTGTGTTCCAGCATTGCTGTGTTTGGTTCGACAAAAACGTAATATTCCACCCAGACACCTTCAATCAAATAAAGAGTCTTGGCTTACCTTTTAGGTGTTGCATCTTCATTGCTGCTCAAGTGTGCTAATTCCAATGTATCTCCATCTCTTCTGTAAATGGAAAAGTTTTCCCTGCTGACAGAAAAACAGTGTTCTTTTCCAATCCAATCTACAGTCCCCTTCCTTTCCAGCAAACAAGGCCCAGATAAAAGTCCTTCGCCCTCGCTGGAGAAAGGCAGCAGAGCCAGGGTGTGTAATTCCTTCCCCTCAGATGCTTCAAATCCACTACAGAGCAGCTTGATGCAGGGAGGTGAGAGAGGTGAGAAGTTCACTACTAAATTAGTGAATACCCTGCAAGTGGAAGCAGCCATGACAAGCCAAATACTTGGTATCACCCCACAAACTGCTTTGTTCCAGGTCAATTTCATCACTTGTCCCCGCACCATCTTGGATAAGCCCAGACCCCAAAAAATATTTGGTGATGGGGCTGTAAATTATTTATTTCGAATTTTTTTGGCTTCTCCTTATCCACAAGAGATTTATGCTAAATCTTTTGATCCCAGTTTCCTACTACTGATACTCTCCTCCCCTGAATTTCTCCCAGCAACCCTTCTTCCAACAGGTCTCAAACATTGGTCCCTCTCCCTCACTTCCCCATCCCTCAGCTCCTTGCCCAACACTAAGCCCCAGCCCTTCCCCAGCAGCAGAAGGGGAGGTACAAGATGGAGGCCAAACTACAGCTACCACCTTGTGTGTACTGACATTTCCCCACCCCAGCTTTACTAGGGGTCTACCAGAACATGGCACCTATGCTCCTCCAAACCTCTTGGAGGCCATTTGTCTCTCCCAGCTCACAGTCTGGCACTAATTAAAACCTGGTCAAAAGGGAGGCTTTGCTGCTCATCTTCATTCTCTCCACCCTATTTCAACCTACCCCCATACCATCCCAGCACAAAAAGCCTTTAGAAAGGCTGTAGTTATGCTGTATGTCTTCTTAGTTCCTTTTTATAGCAGAAGGATGAATCTTTAATAGAATGTAAAATTAAAATTTTTCCATAGTTCATAGAAATAAAAGCTTTTTTGCTAAATGGACCCAGAAATTTCAGATTTTGTTTCCCACTGTTTGAGTCTTAAGAGAAAATGGTGAGGACTCAGTTTACTTTCAGCTACAGTATCAGAAAGTACGGTGCAGGAGAAAGGATCTTTTCATAGAGTCCAGGAATACTCAGACCAACTGTTTCACAGAAATTAAAACACCCAGTAGTAGCCATTGATAGAGAACTTGAAAAGGTTGTGAATTGTTTCAACGAATTACCATGAATATAATTCTGGGTACAATGAATAGTTAATAGAAAATCATAGTTAAAAGTTTTTGCTGGGGCTAGAAAAATGACACTAGCAAAAAATTTAATGTTCACCAGCATACTGCAGTAAATTAGAACCATTTTATGGGTCTGCACTTGGAATACTGGAAATTTGAACAGAGACGGGTAAAAAAAGCTGTGTTTTCCTAGTGTGGCAAGTGAGAAGTGCTACACAGGAAGGCATAATTTGAAAAAAAAACAAATCAGGCTGAATAAAGAAGTTGGATTTTGTTTTTGTGATGTGCTACTGGCTGCATTTATGCATTATGAAAAATGTGGTCTGACCAAAGTAAGACTGACCAGAGCTTAATTTGACAACAAACTATCTTTGAACTAACAACAGAAAAATAAAGCAAGCATGGTTTAACGTGCTGTCTTTTGCTGGAGCTCATCAACTGTACAGGATAAAGGGTGCTATTTATGGTTTGTACATCTTTTCCAGTCATTAAGTGTTGGATGAGAACTGGTTTGTCAGTGGTTTTTCCCCCCTCATCAATCCTCTCTTAAACCATCCAACTATCCAGAAAAGCTTTTGGTGTGCTCTAAATCCCTCACAACCCAGTCTGAATTTTGGTTCTTCCCATAAGAAAGCAAGAGCTTGCAGCTTTGAATTTATGAAAACTTCTGCTTTTCATACAGAATGATTTGTTACCTCCTTGCTCTGTGCAGAATAATAGGCTTGGCCTCATTAAAGCCAGACTATGCATGCAGGTAACAGCACTCATAGAGCCCTCAGCCAGAAGAAATTAAATTGTGAATACTATATCACCCAATTTCGTTTGTCTGTTTGTTACAAGAGAAAGGAAATTCAGTGATTAGCAGGGCAGATTTTCTGTGTCCTTTAAATAGGGCAGATTTTCTATGTCCTGTAAAATGTTCTTTGCTCATCCAACAATAGTATTGAACTATACAAAAAACCCAGTTTTTTACTAAATGGCAAGGTTTATTTTGAGAATGCAATTAGTATGTAATACCTTGGAAGATGAACAGCTATTGTAAATACAGAATAAAGGCTCAAGCACCACAGCTCTTCTGTTCCTGTATTTGTGATTTACAAGAAAAGACACACAGCACTATACTGCATAACTTTCACAAAAGGTGCTGTAACTAATTTAGAAGGACAATGCCTCAACAAATTAGCATTTCAGACTGACATATGTGTGCATTCATGATCACAAGAATTCAAAACAGTGGTCCAGAGAGCCCCACAACATGAAGTTCTCTTGATCCCCTTCAGCTGTGCTTTGAATATGTGCAATACCTTTTTTTGCAATGCTGCCCTATAGTCTGCTCCTCTGCCTCAGCTCCATAAGGCAGGCCACTAATTTTCTCTAATCAGCTGGGTGAGTGCTCGTAAGCCCTGTTAGCTCATTTACAGCAGTGGACACTAATACAAGAGGAAATGAACCTATTGGTTTCACTTAGATCCCTGGGCAGCTGCCAGTTACCAAGAGATCTCAGCTGAGTTTGAAAACAGCAATGCTCTTGATTGCAAAATGACTTTTTCCCTGCTGCTGCTGCCCTCCTCATACTCGCTTCTGATCAATACACCATTCTGATTTACAACCACATATTCCTCAGGAGGCTTTGAATCAACTAAGTACAATTGCAAGCTCAAAAAAAATGCTGGCATTTATTTTTATGTTGTGAAGTAACTCTACATATCCTCTCTCTCAGGATCCACAGAAAAGCTGAGTCTTTTATTGAAAGGCCCTATAAAACTGAGGTAAAGTACAGAATTAGAAAGGTAGCTCTAGTAGAAATGACAAAGGATGAAACTCATTGCATTTCACACCATAAAGAACACATGGGAACTGGTTTGAATATGACAGATGTGAGGTTCCTAGCTGCAAGGAATTTAATGCTAAAATGTATGAATCTATGATAAGTAATGTGTATCCCATGACTTTTTACAGTTTACAGTTACAGAACAAATCAGTTCCATTTCACTGAAACTGCTCCAAAATCCAAAGTATAATACATATATATAATTAGAATGAAATAGTCAAAAAGTTGTTCCTAGTCTGACCAAGACTCGACTGAGCAGAGGCACCTATTAATTTTTTTTGAGTTTAGCTTCATAAATTACCTTTCAACTTTGTCACTAAACCCTTGAATTTCATATGTATTAACATTTAAATACGTGGTGGGTTTCCCCCCCTCTGTACAATGAAATTTCTGTATAAGGCTCTAACATCTCCTCTCCCACCTTCCAAAGGTAATGAGCTGGGGGCAGCAAAACCTACTGCTAATGCTTAAGCTTCCTGGAACAGGCTGACTACAAGCATTGCTAGGATAATAATTCCTTCCCTCCTTCAACCACACATAATACAGTCTTTATTCAGCAAGTCGTTTCACACCATGCCAAAGGTCAGCTTTTGCTGTATTAATAGCTGCTCTGGGAGGATCAGTGTTGTGCTATCCTACATTTTTTCCAGGGCCTGGAGATGCAATTTCCTACAATCTGCAGGCAATTTCCCACCAATTTTCTTGGGGAGCTAATAGGCTGTGACAGGAGATGGAGCTAGCAAGCAGCAGGCGGCTTCAGAAAAGACAAATTGCATCTCTGCCACCTAACTGGGCAATCTAGAAAGACAGAGTTTATAGCTTTGTAGTGTTATTGGGCCCCATGCTAACAGAAAATCGTTCAAGCTGCTATCTGAATTTCATATTCTTTTCCTTCTGAATTGTTATCACCACATATCACTTTGTTGCACTTTTTCTATGAACAATAGTTAGACACAGATCATGTGTGATTACTATTTTAACTGCCTTTTAACTAGACAAGCCCTGCTAAATGCTATTCACATCAGAAACAGAAATATACAGCGTCTCTGTTAAACAGCGATATTTTGATTATTTTCATACTTTTTAAGGTACAAAGCAGACAGCTATGGAAAGCGATTAATTTGTAAGCTAAATTCAAATGAAACAGAGAGTGCAAACTATGGGAACATTAAAAATGTGAGCATACCCTCTGTGGTAAGAAAGTCCCACCAATCATATATAGTACAAAACGAAAGCAATAAAAAAAACCCCAAATATAACTGGTAAATTCTCCCCCTTCTCTAACAGATTTTGAAACCTAAGATGTTAACCTGAACTGTCAAATCAGTTCAAAACCATCCATGCAACCATTTACCTTGCAGATTTAAAATTATTTAAAATTAATAATTCTTGTAAAGCTCTAAGAATGTATTATCATATCCACTTTAATAGAAATGAAACTGATTTAAAGCTGCTAACCTCACCTAAGATTACAAAAAAATGTAATGGACTAAAGAAAATGATTCAAAGGCACATAGCACTAGCAACTATTGCAAGTGGTATCTGTCACTGTACTTCCCCTTACTGTTACAGCTAACCCAGGGGATAAATACTGTAAACACATTCTATTACAGAACCCTGTATATCTGTATGTTTTTCTTCAAAATATAGAAGACCAAATTTCTGAAGGCATGGAGGTTATTAAAAACAATTAACAATAGTAATGAAATTATTGTAATTAGCAAAATTTGCAAGGTTAATATTTTTCCCCTTCCCCCTGCCCAAGAATAAATTAGGTAGAGTAGAAACAATCCCATCTAAATTATTGCTGTCTGCTGGGAGACAAAATTAGTACTGAGATGTATAAAATTTTACTATAATTCAACCCTAAGGATTTTTTTTAATTACTTAAGTAATGAAAAAATGTAAAATTACAGTGAACAAAGTGTCGAAATATTCTAACATGCATTTTGAAACTCACACATTTAAACCACTTGTCATTAATATCCCCACTTCATATTTGTGGTTTTTAATAAGTTACAGCTAGATAAAATACTGAAGAACCAGGAAGAATTATAAATAGAATACCAGGTCAATAACTTGTACTCAACAAAGAAGAGTGTCTACATAAACAAAAAAGCTATGAAAACCATCCAAAATGCAGAAGTATTTCCTTAAACAGATTCACTAATAAAAATACAGGAGTATCAAGACTTGAAAATCTTGAATTTAACAAAAGAAAATTAATGATTTATCTATACAAGCCTATAAACTTCTTGAAGTACACATTCAAAAATTCAATTATATCATATATTTGTGACTATTCACTCAACTGCTGTCAGAAATACACATCTCACATAACAATCAGAAAGACAGAGAAAGTTAGAAGTGTTATGTATGTATAACTCATTAAAACATCTCTAGAGGTCTAATGTATACTCAGGAGGAAACACAAGGGAGCACAGTAGTAAACTGATTTCTGTATGAAAAAGGAAACTTATTCCAGTAAGTAAATTTAATGTGGCCACAAAAGTTGAATTACTCCAAAGTTTTGTTGCATGCATGGCATGCTAAGCAAATACCAGGCTGACATTAAGGACATTTACATACTTAACAGCAGTGTTTGGCTGATTCATAAACAATTAGAAAATATTCTGAACTTGCAAAGCCATTAGATTGTATATTTACTTGAAATCTAATCAAAAAGAAATCAGGTCCAATGGCAAAAAAAAACCCCCTCAGTAGCTGGCTATTTTTTAGGAATAAAGGGAATCTTAGTTGCTCTGAAAAATACTGTGCTACAGCAAACCACAAAATAAAGAGGTATTAGCTTATCATAACTGCAGCCAATTTTTAGAGTAAGGGAGTAATCCACTACAGATTACTGAAGGAAGTGTGACAAAGACTGTGAAATGAGCAGATGGATTTGATTTTAAACAAATTAGGCTCACTACCAGGAAAGTAACAAGTGATTTCTAAATTTCCCAATGCTATGGGTTAACTTTCATTTATGACCCCTTCATTCTGCTTGTTAACTTCTTTAAACTGCCATTAAAATCAGTGCTCAAAGGAAAAACAGCATTTATTGTTTGCAGTTACAAGCTATCATCTCCATTTTCTGTGTTAATGACACACCATACAAAAGAGATAACGATAACAGTGTTTCATTACTTAGTCTCCAGACTATGTGTTATCTTCACCTCGAACTCATTTTTGGGGGAAAACAGATAGAAACAGGGCCTGAGAGATACTATATCTTTGTACTCTGAACATAGCAAAGGCAACCCTTGCCAAGCTGTACACAATAGAATTGTCAAGTGTTCCTTCAGCATCTCTCATATGAATCAACACAACCTTACAAAAATATGGCCAAAATCACACGTGAAATTTTAGGAAAGATGTCATAGTTTTAAGTTTTAACTCAGATGCAACCACAGAATTTATCTATGAAGAGTCAACTACCCAAAACCAGGAATTACATAAATAAGTATGAGTATAGAATAATGCAGCTATATTATCTCTGAGTGCTTGCTTTAGTAAGGGAAATCATTACAACAGACACTGCCCAATATAATCTATGCAGCTATCCATTAAAATATTCAACCAGATTTTCCTGTATTCCATGTATCATCAACAGGCTTACTAGCAACTAAGTTCTTAGTAATGCATAGTAATGCATTGTGCCACAAAGGGCATGGACTGTTGTTCAGCTTCTAGGAGTGAACTGTGAGACTCAGATCTAAGAAATATGGGAAGAAAAAAACAAACAAACAAAACAAAACCGTAACAACCCAAACTCCCCAAAAAAACTTGCTCAGATTTGAAAATGATAACTAACATTTGTCCTCACAACAGAAATTTTTTGGTATTCACTTTTCTGAGCAGCACTTTAGCCTCAAAGAAGCAGAAGTTCAGCTCTCTCAAGAATTAATGTATCACCGAAGCAGTAGGTTCTTTGCTTTGAGATACAGCATCTTCCACAATACTCTGCCCTCTGAAGACTAATATTCATTCTTCTGATTTTCCGTCATGTTTTCTTGTGGTATTCAATTTATACTTTTTGACATTATGTCGGAAGAAGAAAAGAAATAAATCAGCACAAAATAGTAAAAAAATCTAAACCAAAGCAAAAAAACCCAAAGCCCACCCATGTGCCTAAAGTGCTCAAAACACAGTTTTTCCTGGTTTAGAAAATGTTTAAGTCAGCGTTTGAGCTCTCTTATATAGCTGAGCAGAAATCCTGCGTAAATTTCTCACAAATGTCATTAAGCTAGACCCATAGGGCAGATTTTTCAAGCACCCAGTTCTTAACATGTCTGGTTTCCCTTGCAAAATCTACCACACTGCACTAAGCACTTAAGCTGCAATGGGACATTTGGGAGCTTGTTGCTGAAAATGGGATTATCAATTGTTTGGAAGCTACAGAAATAAAAAGTAATGGTAAATGTTGAGAACTGGCTGTGATTTAACTCCCTTTCCTCTTAGATGATTAGATGTTTATGGATGTAAAACAAATGCCCACTTCCAGTGACAATACACAGCTCAAGTGCCCTTGAATAACTATGCAGAAACATTTGAACAACTTTACAGAAAAACAGAAGTCAGTGAAGTTGAACACTGGAATGTCACTCTAGATGAATTTTGTAGATTGCATGTTAGATTATACCTAAAATATGTTTCTGTGTTCTCATTTTCCCTTGTCCAGCAATGTGACCAGGTGGCCAGCAGTGTTTTGTCTTGTGTCAGTACTAGCATGGCCAGCAGGACTAGGGAAGGGATTTTCCCTATCCTTGTCACCTCAAATCCTGTGTTCAATTTCAGGCCCCTCACAATAAGGACATCAAGGCATGTCCAGAGAAGGGCAATGGAGCTGGTGAAGGGTCTGGAGCACAAGTCTTTGAATGAGTGGCTGAGGGAGCTGGGATTGTTTAGCCTGGAGAAAAGGCTCAGAGGAGACCTCATCACTCCCTGCAACTCCTGAAATGAGCTTGTAGCAAGGTGGATGTCAGTCAGCCTCTCCTCTCAGCCACAGGACAAGAGCACATAGCTTCAAGCTGAGCCAGGGGAGGTTCAGGTTGGGCATCAGGAAGAATTTTCTCATGGAAAAAGTTGTCAAGCAGTGGAGCAGGTTGCCCAGGGAGGTGGTGGAGTCACCATTTCCAGAGGTGTTCAAGAAATGACTGAATGCAGCACATAATGCCATGGTTTAGTTGACATGTGATGTTCAGTCAAAGGTTGAGCAGATGTTCTTGGAGGGCTTTTCCAACCTACGTGATTCTGTGATTCTGCCTATGCCTTTCCTGCCATGAAATCTCTGTCATTCTGGTGTTTGTCAGGTTCTACTCTGAATTGCTTCACCTTCCCGATTCATAAAGTATCTGTCTGACACCATGACTGATGTCTTACATAGACCTACATTTTTAAATTCTTTCTGTGCACTTGTGGTAGGAGAAAAAAATAAAATCCTTCAAGGAGACAGCAAAGTTGGAGCCAGTCCAGATTCTCCAGTGAAGTGATTTAAGGGGTAAACACTTTTATCAGTAGTGCGAAATCAGAAGTCAGTACTCCTCTTTAGCCCAAAAACCTAAAAATCCACCTTTCTTAATTAACAGAATGGTGGAATTTCCCCATCAACTCAAAATTGCACCAATATAATAGAAAATATGACAGACTATTCTAACTAGACTAATCACATGGGCTCATACATGGGCCAGTCATTCCACAAAAATACAAACAAATAAAAAAACCCCAGCAAAAATTAAACATCAAAACAAAAAATCAGTTTGTCAATCCAAGTTAAAGTTACTTGAGTAACTTAGAAGCTTCTGAAAATTCTACTTGCATCACCAGTGCAAAAATGTGGCCCAAAAATAATAATCGATGATTCATACACAGATGTATGATACTAGATGACAGATCCTACATTGATGCTTATATTGAAAAACAACACTTGTTTTAACAGTATATGAAATTCATATTAATTTAGTGCTCACTCTTTCCTTTAAAGGAACAAAAGCTTATGAAATGCCTAATGAATTAGAAAGAAGTAATGCAGATGAAAATTCTCTCTCAGGTACCAGTGGCTTGTGGACTGACTTGGGGAACTGTCATTGCCTGGAATTATAATCAAAAAGAATGAGTCTGACACACTGTCAAATGCATTGTGTGGAATGATATCATGACTTTCTGCGCAAATGATTTATGAAGGGTTATGCCAAGTGCACATACACAAAATATACATATTAAAGCTGGCAAAGGATTTTGCTCAGTTGAATTGGTATTACCACAAATCCCCTCTTCATCAGTTATTGTTTGCACTGACATGCAAAATGTCTTTTGTAAGGACTCCCTGCTTCTATCCAGCACTAGCATTTGCCAGAGTGGCATTCAGACATCTCTGAATACTCAGGGCCACCCAGCACACAAAGGCTGTCCCAAAAAGGGGCTAACCAAAGGAATCATTTAGGACTGCAATTAAATTGACTGCCCCAAAAAATGACCTACACCACAGCTACTGGTGTACTTTTTCCCATGTGGTTTTCCCAGTGCCTTTTCTGTTACTGCTGCTCTTGGTTGGTCTGTTTCTTCATTCAATAAGCAATTATTTCCACCCACTACTTTACACAGGGCTACAAGAACTTATACAGAAGTTTGAAGCTCCACAGGTTTTAAATCTTGTAGGTAATTGCATAGACAGACATGCCAGGAGTTGAGCGAATCTATCTTTTCATTAAAAATTACATCTGCAGGTAGACTGGGCTTTACTGTCTGGCAAATGAAAAACCCCATGATGTTTCATAAACATTAAGTGAAATCTGAAATAGCGAATTGAGAGAACCACTCATCCACAAGTCTCAATGATGCATCCACAAGTTTTCAAATGCATTCACTAATTTTCAGACCCAGGACTTAAAGCAGATATGATGAGAGGGAAAAAAAGAACTGATAATTAAAATCAAGAAATATATGGTACAAATATGATTAAATATGATTCACATGCATAATTTCTGATTCCATAACTGCTCTGACACACTGTTCATTCTAAAAGCCAAGAAAACAAGGTATTTTATGATTTTCCTGACACTGATTTTGAACCCCCTGATTGCCAAGAATGTGATCTTACTAGCAAGCAGTAATTTGCAATGTATAGCAGACCCATTATACTCATATTATTTTTTTTTCAAATTTATATGGGTGTGTTAGCATACTTGCATTCTTGGTTCCTCTGATATTGACTTCAGAGAACAGCAAAAGAACACCTATAAGTAAAAAGGTGATAGCAGTTTGGCAAAAATCCAAAAGATCCCAACTACAGCAAATTTGCCAGTACTGCTAAAGTCAGTGATCACTGGCAGAGCGAGATGTTCTGAGGAACATCAATATGTAAAGTGTAAAAATTAAGTAATGTAGTAAATGCTCTTGTTTTAAAACTTTCCCTTTTAAAAATGGCATAGCACTTCCCAGTATTTCAACATAGCAAATCTAGTTAATTCTTTGAAAAGCCTGGTGATTCTGCTTTTTCCCTCACTGTGTCTGAGAGCAACATGACCAGCACCTAAACTGGGCTCTCATTTTCATACAGATACAAATTAACAACAAAGCAATCAACAAATATATATACGGATACATATGGATAGAAAACTAATTTTAAATATCTAGGAGACCAGATTATCCTGAATGGTTAACATTTTACATTCCGAATGCAATGTTAATACATTAAGGCTATTACAATTCTAGACACTATAAAATGGTTTCAATAGAACAGTCATGTAAATGGAAAAGAAAACCTGTGTTTCTTCAGTGTAGAAACTGAGATAAAATTTACCCCCAGATGAAAAATTCCTTATCCAATCAATGCATCTGTCAGTCAAGCCTGTTTCTTCCTAGCTACGTGTCTTTGAAAGAGCAGGGACATAGGCCATTGTAAAATGCTAGCAAAATGAGAAAGCAGCTCTTCTGTCTGCCAGTTTGTGTAATCCGAATTAGTTGTTCAAAGTTATCCTTCTGCTCATCTGTACTCTCCATTAGCAACAGAAATTCCAACCAAATTACAGAACGTAGGCAATGCATGGCCCTCACCAGTGCAATAACAACGTTTGTTGTCTAGCACACAGTGGTAGAACACACTACACTGAAAAAACATAGTTTAATAAAATGAACACATTCTCTTCTCATCCACTGCCCTTGAGTACACCAAGAAAACCTGAAGATGCATAGCTTTGGTAACTGGCTGCTTAGCATGGCTCTTCACAGATGTCACACACTGATGTGACAGTGGAAAGGACTCAAAGATTGCTCTGCATGAATACATAGAGCCTACAGGCCTGTGTAATATGGGACACTCAGGAAAATTAATTCTAATTAATTTATAGAGTGGATTAGTTAAAAATCAAAATATTCCTTTTTCAGTATTCTCACAAGAAATTAAGAAGCAAGTTTAACTTAGTTTAGCTTAATTTACTTCACTTGCAACCCTGCAAGTATTTAACATCTTTAAGCAATCCCCTGTAAAACTCACACTTTTGGTAATTTAGTTAAATTTACCTGAGTATCTAAGTACAGACAAGACTTTAAAAAGGAAATGGTCATTACCACTTCTCTGTAAAACATGAAGGATGCAACCCATCTAGTTTATCTAATCACAGACATCCTCAGTTAACGAATAAAGGCTCTGATGTACTTTGTTGAAATGGAGTCTCATGAATTCTCTTCAGCTGGGGGAAAAAGGACAGGGAAGTCACCTCCTCTTCTAGAGAAATGACCAAATGAGTTATGATCAGGTACAAATTCCTGTATCTGCCAAAGAACATATACATGGGACATCAGAATAAACTTAAACTGCACAGCTTTATGAAATGTTCAATTTTTATATTTACACTATTATTCGTACAAAACTGCCTGTTAAGTTTTCTGCAGAACAAGACAATATCTACTGGACTTGATACCCTAATATGTCAAATCAACTACTTTGAAGTATGATAAAGGAATCTAAGAATAGTTATAAAGAATAAGACACCATTTTCAAACTATACATAGTGTTTGCTTTTGCTTCTAAAAAGGTACTTATATCCCCAAAAGGTTTTTAATTTTAAATAAGCAGGGCAGGCAGGGACAGGGCAAGGGGGAAGACTGGTTGTTGGTACTAAAGCCTTTACTGTAGTAAACTAAATATATTTACAATTTATACAAATGTTTGACCTTCAACAAAAATACAAAAACATATCACAAGATGCAAAACCAGATAACAAGTTCATCTGAGACACTGCTGCTCTACACAGGACAGAATGCAACTTGAACTGCAAGGAACAGAAAGGTATTTATCCCCCATATTCAGGCAATGAGAACAATTTGCATGAGGTCACAAAGGAAAAAATAAAAGGCTCCAACATTCTTCAGTAGACTTGGCTTTTAAAAATTATGTCAAAAACCTAGGCTACATCTGTCCATCTTGCCTCTGTGTTCTGTCTGGTCCACGTAGCCAACACTTAGTTGCTGGATGTCGCCTTCTATTCTGAAAAATCGGAGTAATTTCATGGCAGGGTCTGGAACCTCAACACCTTTGTTCCTTTCAAAAATTCAAAACCTTTCTACTTCTACAATTAAGAACAATTTTGGCCCAGTTCAACTTCTAAAAGAATATCCCCATCATATTTTTCAGTAGATAACTTCATAGACTGTAGCCTTTTTGTCTCCAGAGCCAGTGACTATGTACTTATCATCCACAGAGATGTCACAGCTAAGCACTGATGAAGATTCTTTGGACTAGAAGAAAAATAGAAATATATTACATCATTTAAGAAAAAGTCTGTTACCCTCTTCTCAACATCCCATTTTGGGCAGATCATATATGTGAAGTTATCTGAGTGCACTCTTGGGACTCTGCAGGTTTTATTTTTTTTCAGTAAAAACAACATCATCCTCACCTGGAAGATACTGGCTCCATAAGGAGTTCTCCATGCATTAAGAAGGTTATCTTTCCCAGTACTCACAAACCATTTACCTAGAATATAAACAAGAAGGATTACAAAACCATGAAAGAGACATCTGACAAATTTTGGGTTTTCAATTCACATCAATGAAACCTGTTCACTAATTACTCTAATAAAAGCTCTCACCACTAATCAACACAGTGCTTTTGCTTACAATCAATGTGGACACTCATGCTTTTGCTGTGTGTTACATACTAGGAAATCCCTAAACTCTTCAAACAGAAATAGCTTTTTACACATGAATGAATCCCCACAGCAGCCTCTAGACAAACAGATGGTTGTTTGTAGATAAGTGCATTTGAATTCATAAAGCAGGGATATTTATGCATTACTAGAGAAACTGAGATGTAGTAACTAATGACTATGAAATAACTAATCAGCAAAACACGAATTAAGAGCCCTGACCTCCAGTTCTACATTCAGGCCAACTTACCACAGTAAGCAAACTTGAGTGACAATACACAACTCTCATGAAGGTGCAGTTGATACTTGTCTGGTTTATTTACATGTAGCACTTCAACATTGCTGCTCTCCATTCCCACAGCTAGCCATTCACCAGTGGGACAATAACCAAGGGAAAATATCTGAAAATTAAACCATATTTACACCTTTTAATTTCTTTCCTACAGGTAATTTTTCCTGCAGTTAGAATTATTTGGGAGAGGGAGACAGAGAGAGATACGGGCAAATTGTCATAGTTCAATAATAAAACTGAAGTTCAAAATTCAAATAACTAAACAATCCCTGTTTTTACCTATTAACTTGCAAAAATAGGAAAAGAGAGTAGCATCAGGCTATCATTTTCTTCTGTAATCTAAGCCCGCAAGAAAGCTCCAAAATACTGTGTTGTGAGCAGCCAAAAGGAAAAGAGGAAACAATCTGTCAGTTCTACTGTGCTAAATCTCACTTTTCATCCTAAGGGTTTCCTTCCCACCCCACACATTCTCCCAGTCTGTAGGAAAATCCAGTTACCTGAGATGTGAAGTCATGCTGTTGTAGCTGTCTCCCTTCTCTCAAGTCCCAGGATCTGACAGTGTTATCCAAACCTCCTGTCCAGAGCTTGGTACCATCATTAGAAATGTCAATACAGCTGGCTCCATCTGTGTGGCCCTGGAATTGCCTGATAAAACAAACCAGATTGAATAATGATTTCCTGCCAGAGCTCAAGGTAAACACTGTTGTGGTGTTAGTTTTGGACTCTGTACATGTGTGTCATCTCTTCTGTGTCTGCCGATGAGCAAGAATCAGCCCCTCCCTCTCACTGAGCATTAAATACCAGTATTATAAAAACATTTTCCAGGTGCTAGAGGAATGAATTGCATCATGGTTAGCTGAATAAAGTCATATCTTTCCTATCAGGTTTTGAAAATAAAAAACCCCAACAAAATAAAACAAAAAACCCAAAACAGAATAAAACAAAACAAAACCACAAAAAATCAGCACCCCCACCCCCCCAAAAACCAGAAAAACTCCCTTGTGAGAGCATTAAAGCACAGTAACTATAGTTAAAACCACTAAGGATAACCCAGATTAAATCAAAGAGCCACAAAACTTCCAATTTCAGAAAACAGCTTCTGTATTTTTCTCTGGCTTCAAGTCAAGAAGATAAATAACAAGCAGATATACTAATAGAAAGGGATCCAGATAGAGATCCAGATAGTTAAACATGAATATTGCTGAGTCACAACGTTGCATTCTCTGTGGCAGGAGATTAGAAAAATCTAAATGGTGCAGTTTGTTTTATAACCTTCTCATTAGCAACTCTCAGATTTCAGCAACCAGAAGGTCATCTCAAGTTTTTCTTAATCCTTTGGCAAAAGCACTCTGAGTCTCCCGCATTTTTCATCAGCAGCTAGCTTTACCAAAGGCCTGTGCCTCAATGTGGAAAGTGGGAGGGTAGGTGGGGAAAAGACAGATAACTTGGGAATGAAGGGTATGAATCACAAAGAGCTGCCACAGAAAGGTCATGTGGCACGTTTTGTTTCAGTAGCTCTGTTCTTGAAATTCCACGTGTTATCAATCAGCAAGATCAGCCAGCAAGTGGTGGGAACACACAGAGTAAACATTTAAAAAGCAAGACATTCACAGATGTCACAGAGTGCACCTTTACAGGGACTAAGCATGCACATGACAAACTGAAAACTTTATACATTTAAAATAAAGGTGTATTTATTGACCTAAAATTTCAACAGAAAGTAAAATTTGCATGCACATTAATACGACTCTCTGCATGTAATTTACAGCTAATTATGGATATACAGGAAGTTTAATTGAAACACAGCAGACTAAGCATATTCTTCAGTTTTTGTGTTCAGAACTTTTGAGGTATCACAGCCTTTTCCAAATTAGACTATCCCTTCTCAAAATATTGTAAGCCATCACTACTTTAGTAAGCACAAACTAAGATTTATCTTATAGTAAGCCCCTGTGCTTTCCTAAAGAAGTGAGAGTATCCACACTTTTAACCACTTTTGTAAGATTAATTTTACTACTTACCATCACTAAATAAGAACTAAAAATAATCTACTTAACAAGGCTTAAGACAAAGGAAAAGAACAAACCTCAAAGTGTTCCCTAAAAGGCACGTTCAGACAATACCAACAACAAACGAACAGGAATGCTGCTTGTAGAAACCTGCAGAACAATCCCAAATAACAGAAAACCACAGGAGCTTCTACATTGACTACAGTAGGTTATGGACCAACCAATTGAGCCCTGACAGCACTCGTTCCAAGACTAGGCTGAAGCTACCAAAACTAGTTTCTGCCTAACTTAAACCATTTCTCTGAATAGGACACACTATTTACTTTGCTGTCATGATCCCTATTCAGGAAGATAAATATTGATGTAGCTGTCCAAAGAGTAACATCTATTAAAATTTTCTGTGAACAAGCAATGACTCACCTGACCAATGTCTGATTGTGCAGATCCCACACTGCAATGTTCCCATCACTGCAGCAGGAAAAGCACACCTTGGAATCAGGGCTGATAGCCAGAGCATAGCAGGCAGGTGCTGAGGATGTCAGCTCGGCTTTTATACGAGGAGTTGGAGCTGCCAGGTCCCATATGGATAATGTGCTGGCTTCCCCACCAACTATGAGGGTGCATCCATCAGGCAGCAATTTACAGGAGCGGATGTAGTTATCTCTGTTCTGTACAACACAAATCACCTCAGTTACATGTCTGCCAGTAATGACCACTAATATGATTCTGACTGCATCAAAGTTTCAAACAGTTTGGTTTTTTTTTTCATTACCGAAGTACTGAAGAGGAACCAGCAGATTCTAAAAGGTTTGAAACACCTACTTCTCATCACTAATTAGAAACTGCACCTGCAGGAATTAAAACTGCAGACTCCTGTTGCCACAGTCTACTCTGTTTCAAACCTAATGAATGGCAAGTTTTCTATCTCATTACACAAAAACAGAGCCAAAGTAAGCTTGCTTTTCTGCAAATGTACTCCATCAGTGAAGGTCACCAACAATAGAAATATTAAAGCAAATGACCTTTCATTTGGCATTTAACAACCCTATATGAAAATGTCATTCTAGTCTCATGCCCTTCAGATTTTTGAATTTTTCTTTCACATACTATTTTGCATTCCCTACGTTAAAGTTAAAATATTAAGGATTCTTGTATTGGTTCTGTATTTATGTTGATCCTTTGTTGTTCAACGTAACTCTTATTGTGCTTATTAATCTCTCATTTGTGACACTATTGTCGATTGAGAGGTATTGTGGGGGAGTTAGCAACAGAACACATTTCTACCTTTCCTTATTACATCCTTGGTTGACTGGCAACAGTTTTTTATTAAATTGATGGTTAAGATCTGTAACTCAACACATAGGAAGAAACACTGCAAGAAGTAGTTAACAGCATTCTATTATCAATTTTTTTTAATTTGCAGCAAAGGAGCAGTAAGCAGACCACTTAAAATGTTGGCTAATCAGTCATTAGTGCTCTATAACTAAAATGAAGGCTCTGCAGCCAGACAGATACCTGCCTCAGAACAGAATACCTATTCAATTGCACTGTTACTACTAGGCAATTAAAAAATGATAGCAGTAAAGAAAGGATAAAGGGTAAAAATCACAAAAAACCCACCACATTTAATTAGATCAACACTGAAGCTAGAATTTCCATTCACAATACATATTGCTGTGCTTGACAACATTAACTCTTCTCAGTAAACACAGCACACACCTCTACATAGCTTCTACTGAGAAATATTATCTGTTGAGCTATTACCTTTTTTGAGTTAGCTTTTCAGCTACCTGTACTATTGTACCCAGTCCCTTTTGTATCCTGCTCATGTGAAAACAACCAGCCTGTATGTATAACTGGTGGATCATAAACAAAAAGCATAGCAAGACTTAAAGTGACTTTTGGTACTGTGTCACATTATTTCAGTATGTGGTTGCTACCATCTTACAAAAAATAAGTGTTTCTCTCCTTTTGTGAGTGAAAGACCTAGGAAGGGTCTCTGCAGCCCTGCATAAGACAAGCCACATACCTTTTAAACTCATGCACAAAAATCAGCAGTTTTACTAGAATGGGAAAAAAATCAGGTACACTTCCATTGAAAAATTTTATCTAATCTGTTATTTGACCCTTAGTGATGATCACTAAACAAACCAGCACTATTCTCTGTAATACCATTATGTATGAAAAAAAGGGGCACCAGGAAAGAGATCTGCCCTCTATTTCCTTTTAATATGAACAAAATCCAAACAAGGACAGCTAATTTTTTTTTTTTTTCATAGTCTAAAGAGAAACTATCCTTGTGCATGAATTCCTGTTCACCTACCAGGCAGTCCAGCTGAGAGACAGGGCTCTTGTTGCCAGGCTGACTGATGTCCCAGACCTTGACACAGCCCTTCCCACCCGTGTACACATGTCTCGTGGGGTTGCTGATGGTAACTGCACACACAACTTCCCCGTGGTTCAGAGTGTTGATCTGACGGGCATGGCGAGGGATTCCTGGACCGATGAGGGCATCAGGAGGGAAGGGAACTGGCTGCATCTGACCATCTGCAGTTACATGAAAGGAGTAGGCTCTTTTGGGGAAAGAAGAGAGAAGACAAAACAATTTAAAAAATCAGACATTGCAGAGCTGCAACACAAGAAAAACGCAGTATTTTTAATTTTAATTCTTTGCCAATAATCTCATGAAAATCAGAGCTACAGTGCCAAGTAATACAGGCACATGAAACCTCAGAATATGACAAGGATTCACAATAGAAATTCTCAGCTTGCTTCAGCTGAAGTATTTGTGTAGTGGGGAAGCAGGTTAAATTCCACCCTTAACTCTACAGACAAAGGTCATGGCTACTATCCCTCAGCCACCTGGATAATCAAAAGATCTTTCAACCCCTGGTTTCTAGCTAGCAGTTCCTAGTCTCAACACCACAAGTCCTATAGCAGCAGTCTCTCACCAGGCACTACTCTTTCATCCTCCCATGAGGCTTGCACATGCTGTCTTACAATACCAAGACCAAAGTTTTGCTTGATTCCTGCTCCTCATCTTTAACATCACCGCTGGCTATACCCACATATCTCTCTTTCTAGCTGGTAATAGTATTTTAAACAGAGAAGAGAAACACAGAGTGGTTGCACACACATTTTATCAGAAAGCTGATGTCATCTCATAACTATGTTTCCTTGAATAAGTACATTGGAAAACCTCAGTTTGGAAAGGCTCAGTTTTTCAGGTACTTTTGGCTCTTCTGAAACTTTTATTAGTATTCAAATAAACCACTTTTGTTTGTATTCATAGCATGATTTCAAGTCTATGGAAACTGAGGGTTGAGGAAGTGACATTCTAGCAGTGAATAAAAACACTCCTCCGTGGGGAAAGTACATGAAATTATTTTTTCATGGTCACTGAAAAGTTTAAAGTGAGCTCTACTCAAGGACAAGTGCACAAACACCAACTAATAAAGGTTGCAGGTGCAGGAGCGGCTCTTTGTTTGCTTATTTTGAATAATAATGAAAATACTACAGCAAAAGGCTGGGTTTTGTTCTACTAGTGAGCTCCCTTTCTGCTACTTCTGCTTTAAGTGCATCCACAGCTCATGCTTTTGATGCTGTTGTTACATTTATAATAGCATCCTTCATGAGGCCAAAGTGGATAAAAAATTGTGAGATATGAGTATTCTTTTTTCACTAATAAGCTGCCATCTCCCTACTGAAACATTTATTTTTTCTAATATATTCTTTTGTTCAAAATTCTCCTTTCTTTTCCAAATCTACTTTCTTCCTCAGAAATCTTCAATCACTGTAGTTCAAGTATTAATATTATATCCATCATCCAACAACCCAAGATTCTGTTCTGAGTAATAAGCTAAAATTTGCAAAGTATTTTATTATGTGTTCCCAAGTATCCCAAGTATCAGGCAGTTTGAAATGAAGGAACAAAGAAGATGCCTGGTTCTGTAACAGACATCACAAAGCAACTGAGTCTGCTCTGCTCCTGGGCATAAGATATTCCTTTGAAAAAGGGTGCAAAGAAGAGAGATGAAAGAACTCTACAGCTCTTTCATACAGAAAGTAACAGTGGAAACAGTCAACCCATGCAATATAATATATTTCTCTTAAGTGAAAGGTAAAAACTGGTTAAGAGTAACTGCAATTAAACAGAGAAGAAATTAATAGTGCATATGTACACAATTCCTGTACTTATTCATGTTTCGTGGTTGGACACATGAGCAGAAAGTTTGCTTAGAGAATACACAGAAATAGAGGATGAGAAAGTGCAAAAGACATCTTTTTTTGTCAAGCAATGTCAGGAATGGGAAATGTAAGACAAGAAAGAAGTGCAAAGTTCACTGCCTTACATGTACACAAGGTATGCAGTATATCAAATGTATTCTGTCCCACAGGAGCCTTTCTGGCTTTTTGTTTGAAGAATTACAGTAATGATAAAGGCTTAATTAGAAATCCATTCCTGTTTGTGAAAAAGAATAGATACAAGACTGTCCCAAAGTAGCTATTCACTAAACAGATCAGGCACAGGATGAGAGAGGAAGCAGAACAGGAGCGGCAACAAGACTGCTTGAGGCTGAACAACTGCTCAGGTTCATCTACAGAATCCAACTAAAGAGTCACAGCATTAAGACACTGAAAAGCTTGGCCCCATCCTGGGCTCCAGATCAAAGTCAGCTGCAGAATATTTGTTAGCAGTAAGAGTACACAGAACCGTACAACTTTGAAGTTGCAGCCCGCCCTTGCTTTTATCATGGACTGAAGCAAAACAATTAAGCAAGTATTAGGCAATTTTTTCCAGCATGTTCAAGATGAATAATCTACTTGTCCATGACTTTTTCTTTTTTTATTTGAAGGCCACAGCTTAAGTGTTCTGTTCAATTCAAAATACCTAAAAAATTATTGTTTGAAATGCTTAAGTGCATACACAGAGCTTCTCAGCTCTTGCTGAGATGGGATGTGAGGAAGACAATAGAAACATTTTTCAAGCACTTCATGTTTACTGAAGAATTGTGATGACTCTTACACTTTGAAATATCAGAGGCCTACCCAGTGTATTTTTAATCATGTAGAATTTTACCAGTGTGGCTCTGTTTAAAGTGGGGCTATACTGATCATAGAATTAGTCGCTCTTTTCTAGCATTTGCTTCCAAGGCTAGTTGATCGGGACTCAGAATGACTGAGTTTGATGGCCTAACAAACAGACCAGTGATACTTTTTTTATAAACCAAGACAGCTTTTTCTACAGTGCAAGTTATCTGCGATCCACTGTAGAAAGAAATGGCTACGTTTTGTCAAATCTCTCTGCCAAGACAAGCACGCAAAACAGTAAATGTACTTGTTTGCTTGAAGATATGTGGCATGTAATGCTAACATCACCACTGCCAGCATACTTACGGTATGCTAGTCTAGTGACTTGGCTCTGCTAGGTACTGTGGTACAACTTTTGTTACACAATACCTTTTAACCTTGAAAAAACTTGCATCGTTTGCCAGACTGACACTCCTGACACTCCCTAGACAAGGAAAGTGTCTGTCTCCAGAAGAACACAGTACTGGAGACAGCAGTGAAAATTACTTATTTGCAGTTCAGTCGTTGCTGCCCTTGGCTTCCTCTTCATCAGGTCACCATGACAGAGCACTAACAGTGCTACTGCTAGGAAGGACTGTACTTACAGCACTACACCTACAGAAGACTGTATTTTTAATGCACTAGACATATTCACAGGCCTCTATTCTCAAAAATGACAAGAATTTTCATTGTCTAACCTCAAAAGAATCAACAGCTAGCAAAATCTGGCAAATTCTTGAGTTACCCAAAGCTCATGATTTCTTAACAGGCACCATCTGACCCACACATTTTTCTTTCAGAACTGATCATATATGCCAGAAACTGCTGTTTAGTCTCATGACTAGCACAGATTTCTGTCTCAGAGCATTCTGCCTCTATGAAAGATGGCTATCCAATTATGGAATCTATGATTATCCCTCTTTGGTAAAGTGACTGTTAGCATTACAAGCTTCCTTCCTTGTGTTGGGCTAACAACCACAGCTAACAAAGAAAATTATCTTATACAAATGCAATCAAAATTTAACATAAAACAAGCTAAGTACAAATAAACTAATATGTAAATATATCCTTTAATTTAATATTATGAAAAGAACAATCACAAGACAAATTTCTGTGCCTTTTTCTTAGAAGAGTTCTGAGAAATAGCATCCTGCACTTATATTATTTCTGAAAAACAGAAATATTCTTCTGAACTACTGCATCCAAAGACTTCTGCTCATGTGTGTCAAAGTAGTACTGAGAACCTGCAGAGTTCCTATGAACAGCAACATGGTAAGTGATACTAATACAAATGAGCTTCTCAGCTTAAATCTCCAATTTCCAGATAAGTATACAGCAAGTAAGTATCATCTGATGTGCTGAGGAAAATTCAGGATAATTAATTCACTACCCAAGAATATAGCAAATTAACTACCTGCCAGCTATTCTAAGTATTCAGATTGATATAAAAATGCACACAATTCCAGCCTACTGATACTGTGCAAAGTATTGAAGACTATGCAAAGCAAAAAAAAATTATTAAAGCAACACACCAAAAATCTTATAGTCCAGGGCATAGTTAAATGCATCAAAACAAAAGAGTTCAGGAGTCAGACACCACATGTTCATATCCAAGTGGGTTTTTAATAGGCTACTAATCTTTCTAACCAGCTGGTCATTAACGAATCTCAGAACACATAAAGGTTAAAACTCAAGTGCTATGAGAAGTGTCCGTCCTTTAGAAAGAAGGGAATTTAATTTTCTGCTAGGTGAAAAAAGAGTACAAGCATAACCACTGATAAAAAATGTGCAGCTTTAAGCATACACATGAGTGGGAACTCAATAGTACAGTTTGAAAATTCTCTGTACCTCTTGCAACAGGACTCACTAAAACTTCACATCTAATAAAACAAATTCAATGTGACACCATATCTGCACTTTAGGAAAAGGCTGACTTTGAAAACAAACAAGGTGTACTCCACCAGTTTGCATGATTATATCTGTACAGAAAATACAGGAGATAAAACCTAAAGTAGGTGAGATACTCAAAAATGCTGCAGGTAGCAGACAGCATCTAGCCAATCAAGAATAAAACCAAGAAATTCTTCTACAGTTGCCAATGGAAAGATAACAGACGAGTTGATGTAATTTTAGTCTGGCCTTACTAAGATAAGCAAAGAAGCAATTTTAGAGAAAATGTACAAGTAATATGACTGCAAAAAACCTAAACACTGCAGAACATATTAAATCGAATGAGGACTAGGGAATATGTATGAAAGTAGGCAGTACATGAAGCAATGTGAATAAAGTGGTAAAAACTTTAAAAACACCTGAACAACCCCCACACATCATCTACCCCTTCCCCTCTGACAGTAATTTACCTAAATTACCAGGATATAAAATGGAGCAGCATACACATATGCCGTCCTTCTTTTTGAACAGTGTAACAACTAGAAATCAGCCAAAGAAAAATTCTGATTGAACAAAAAGAAGTTTCGATGGTTTACAATATAAAATATTGCAAGGCATTAATAATGAAAGAAATCATTTAAAGCTTATGAATGTATTTGTTTAAAAGTAAAAACTTACTGCAGCTGGATTATGCGATTTTCAAAAGCATTTTATTTAGGTATGCCAAATTCTATTAAAGTCAGCAGAATGAGTCTGAGTTTTGAGAACAAAGCCTGATCCTTAGTGCACTAAATTTAAATATACCACCACTTTATACACACCACCAACTCATTGAGCCCTCACTTCAGTAATCTTGTCAACACATCACCAACTTGAAGTAAAACCAAGATGTAACAGGTTTCTCACTCTGCCAACAGATAGCTAAGCCTGTTGTCAGAAGCACGATGGAGAACAACAAAAACACATTCAGGATGGCCTTCCAAATTAAATCTGCTGCTTTCCTATTGTTATAGGAAAAGACTGGAAGAAAAGATACACTTTTTTGCCAGTAATCTGGTATCCTTTCAAGGATGTGTGCAAGACTGACATTACAACGTATCACTAGTTATAAACAGGAGTCCAAAATGAAAGCAAACAGAAATGTGTGAGTATATAACTTTCACCACAGCCTGTCTGAAAACTTAGACAGCATTCCAAAAGTAATAATTCCTAAATGTTTCCTGAAAAAGGAAAAATTAAATTTAGATCGGTAAACACATTATGTAACATGAACATCCCGCACAGAAAGTGCAAAGTCTTAAGTGAGTTTCAAAATTATCTAAGTACCTAGTAGAGAAAACTACTCTAATTGCAAGTTCCTGTTGGAAGAGAAGGCAGGACTGACTGTCAAGCATGAACTAAGAACAGGTTTAACAGCGTGTTGAAAAACCTGCTAGAATTCTCTCTGCCTCATTCTCTCCAGAAAAACAGCTGAGTTAAATTTGCCCTGTTAGCAGCTGTGTAGACTACTTGTCCAGAAATACCTAAAAGATAACTGCATATTTTCAGAGGTCATACACGCTCATGAGCCTACCGCACTGGTTAAGTTCAGGGTCAATGGTCTACCAAAAGCAAATTGCTTTCAAAACATTTCATGCTGCTGACTTTATTTGATTGCAACCTCAGTAAGACACAGCATGGCAGAGGATTCTATTTAACAACTGCTTCATCAATAACAAAAACTTTTAAATAAAAAGAATGTATTGTAAAAACTTTTTTACCTCTAGGCACCACCTGCTCCACAACTGCTTCATCATTCTTTTGCCCTCCAGCTGCACTCACACAGAAGTTCTACATAGCTTGCTCCATTATGTAAGGTGTGAGTAACCTGTTGCTAAAGTAACTGCTCCAGATACCCCCTGTCATCAGTTGCAGACTCCCATGACTGATAAAACAAGTGCCAGACAAGGAGTCTGCAAGTTTGCACTACACATTTATCCTCAATGTAGTGCAAATTTTAGTTTCAATATATCTTTAACACATTTCACCACTATCTACCCTTTAGTTTGTAGTCCCCTAACTTCCCCCAGAGAGGATGAAATAAAAAAAAAAAAACCTTAAAGTATACCTTCAACAACTTTTCCTTGGAAATAGGTATATATACACCTATGTTTTGAGACAAGACAACTACCATTTGAGAATTTTTATGCTGCAGGTTTTACCTGGAGAAGTCTAAAATACCCTCTTTAAAAACAACCAGACGCAATCTCCTTTGAAATTCCTATTCACTGACACAATATAACTTCATACTCTCTAGATATTGCAAATGTTACCAAAATGTTAAAAGTTACTTACGGTTTTCCCCCAGGAATGCCTGCTAGATTGGGAGGAATTCCAGGTACTCTCATGTGAGGAGGAGGATCAAACCCAACCTGACAACAAAAAGTGAATTAATCTCACACTTGGAATTTCACATCAATTTCTCAGCAAGCCTATTTTTCTCCACACCCAAGATACTACGCATTTAACCGAAAGGTGGCTTTTACCCACAGTATCAGATAAGTGCATGACCCTCCACTGGGGGGCAAAACCCAGACGTTTCTCCTGAGTATACTTCTGATAAATGCACTCATACATGAACAGAAATTCGAGACTGAAAAGATCTAGGTTTTCTTCTAAACATTATACTAGAATTAACACTTATAATTGCTTTAGAAGGAGGGTGCATGTTATTTAAAATTTGCAAATTTTCACATAGAAGCCCTATTTACCAGTTTGAGAAAAGTGGTCATGCAAACAATAATGAGAAGTTGATTAAAAAATCCAATTTTGCAAATTTCCAAGTAGGTAAATTTGTCTATACAGAAAGCTGCCATCAAGCTCATATTTGCAGAATCAGGCCCCTAGGTTATTTTGTGTGACAGCCACTGTAACTGCCAGGCTCCAATTGCTTACCACACCTGCAACAGCAACTCTTCTTAACACACCTGATCTCAGAGATCCAAAATAGGTACTGACCAACTTCTCAGGTTGATTTCCACAAAAAACCCAAGAAAATACAGGGATGGAGACCCAAATAGAAAGACTTTTACATGCTTCAAGATTAATTAGTTACGTCTGTATGGAACACAAATGTGGTTCAGCAACAAAAAAGCAGATCTCCACAGCTACAGTGAAATACTCTGTGTCTACCAAAATTATGTTTTCATTTACAGCGCAAAATGATTTTTTTGTATTTATTCATCAGTTAAAGCACTGATGAAGGTGAGGAACAAAAAGAAAACACACAGTAATACACTGAGATTCTTTGTTTTCAAGGTGCAAATTTGTTTCTTCAGCCGCAAAGCAAAGTGAAGCATGCAGTGAAGCTGTCAGGCCTCTGGCACTGTTATGAGTTGGTAATTCTGCAGTGCTAAATGAAGCATGTAGCTTTCCTCAGTGAACCACAACTCACAGGACCAAGATTGCATGCAACGTATGGCCTACCATAGGAGATCTTCCATAGGCAACCACGGCAGCTGCAGCAGCAGCAGCACTCATCTGGGGTGACATATTGTGCAGACTGGCATATGCTGCCCCTGGACTGGTTAGCTCTCCATTCATGCCAGCATGAGGTACCATTCCAAACGGAGCAGGGTATGGTCCTGGTACTGCCAGCGGTGTCCGCAAACCTGCAGCTACAGAATAGTGAAATTAAGTGGGTTTATTTATGTATTCTGGAGTACAGGGAAGAAAGCAGCCCTTTTTTGGCCCTGCTACAACACCTCACCTTTCCCTCTCACATACACTGTGAAGAAACATTGCCATAATCTGTCAGTACCACCAGCTCTTTTCAGTGTAAATAAGATCTACTGAAGTCTGAACTTGCTGATTACTTCAAGCAATCTCTTCTAGCATTACCTATTTCCATTTCTGTAATATTCCTCTGTTTACATTAATCTCTTCTTTGCCAAATTAAGCAGTAAAGCTGACAGACATGGTTTACACAGCTCATGTCTGAAGCAACTGTGTGTACCAGCCTGAATAGCAAAAGTAAACTTCCCCGGCATTTGTCAAGCTGTGACTGCAGCAAATATTAGTAGACTCAGACAAAGACTGTAGAAGGGATTGCATGCAGAGTAAGTACCAGAAACTTCTGAGAAGTCTTTTTATATTGTATTTAGTCTCTGGATTATTTGCAAAAAAAAGATAAAGACAGAAGTAAACAAAGAAGACTAAGAGATAGAAAGATAGTCAAACTCTTGATAATCCAAACATCTGCTTCTCATCAAGCCCTCTCTTGATATCAAGAACAAAGCAATATATTTAGTTAACAGTCACAAAGAACTGCATGTGTAAAAAAAGATTAATTTTGGAACCATAAAAACTCATGAAGTAATGCATTTACCAGCTTGGTTAACCAGAGGGTCCATTGTTGGAGGTTTGCCAAGGCCTGGACGAAGTCCTGGAGTTGCACTAGTGCCTGGGGTTGGCACATCACCTCGAGGAGTTGGTGTGCTGGATTTCAGAACAGGCGTGCTGGCTTTTTCATGCTGGTATCATTAAACAAATTAAATGAGTATTATTTTTAATCCAGACCATATTATACAATTTATCACAACAGCAGCTGGGATGCTGGGCACCGACTACCTAGTCCCTCAGCCAATTTTCATAAATCCACAATGCTGACAACATTAACTTGTGAGAGAGAAATGCTGACCTTTTTGTTTGCTGCCAAAATTAAAATAAGAAACATAGTTATTTTTCCTCTTCTAGCAACATAAGGAAAGAAATGTCTGAGCCCATTTTTTTGTTCACAAAAACACAGTATGCATTACTAAAGTATTTTAGCTTGAAATCTTTTATATCTCAATCATTATTGGACACACCAAATCAAACTACAAAAACAATACACCACTATAGCTGATAATGTCAAAAAAACATGACATGAAAGTTACAGAGAATCAGATCAAATTATTAGTGATACTGCAGGAAAAAGTTTTCAAGCAAGAACAGCTTATTTAGAAGAATTTAACAACAGCCTGAAGAACTTCTTATTGACTGTATACAGGCCACATTAAACCATAAGTTACTGCTCCTAAAAAACCCCAAACCAATGCCTAACCAACTCTCATTCTTTGTAATAAATTTGCAACTCTTTTGACTGAAATATAGGAAACATAAAAAATCAAAACAAAGCAGAGAATATTTCTGGGGAGGAAAGCTAAGTAATATTTTAAAGATCTGGAAAAACAATAGTCAATTTCAGCTTCTAATGTTTACTGCCAAGGTAATTTGTGCCACAAGTTATTGCTGAAAAATGGAGAGTTAGATTCTACAAGAAAGAAGACTATCTGGACCACAGACTACTACCTACCAGACCCATTTCTTTGGATTTGAGGGAAGTGGAACTTCCTGAAGAGGCTGTAGATGCTGGACTGCTGGAGGCATCCTTCTTGAGTAGGCGGGTTTTATCTATACCATTTTCACGTGGTGAATGAGTGGGACTTGCCCTTGGGGAAGAAGGATCCTAAAACAATGGGAAGAACAGTGCAGAACTGTGTCATAAACTGGTACACCAACGCCACTAAGGAGTCTATGGGAAAAGAAAAAAACTAGAAGAATTTAAGCAGTTAAGTGCAAATGACAAGACATTTTGTTTTCTTTATAGAAAAAAAGCTGAAATCCCTTCATCAATTTAGAGATATAAGTAAAGTCACGTAGTAAGCAATTTGTTTTTATTTTAGACTACATATAATCATAAATTGTTTCCAGGCACAGAGCTTGCAAAGAATACCTAAGTACAAACTAAAGCAAGTGCAGAAAACATGGTAAGAGCAAGAAGACCAATAGTAACTGCAGTAACTTGACACTGTTTTTATCATGTGTGCTCTCCATGCTCTGCTAGTCACAATAAACATTTCAATAACCCCTTTTAGGTGATAAAGAACTTGTTCATCTCTACCTTCAGAAGAGATAGGCGCATGCCTTCACAGATTTCACAGAATATTTTAAGTTGGAAGAGACCCACAAGGATCATCAAGTCCAACTCTTAAGTGAATGGCCTATACAGGAATGTTTATATGCCATAATAGCTGTCACTTTTTGCTAAACACCATCTGTAATTGCCTTGCCACTTACATCTACAAGAAAACTGAAATCACCTCTCAGGTGATTATTTTTCTCTGTTCCAGAGGCACTCTCTGCATTACTTTAACTTGAAATAGCCAGCCCCACAAGTTACAATGCTATCAGAGCCCTGCAGGTTCTCCATGCTCCTTTGGCTCATAAGAATAGCACCAGGGAGAAATCACACCTCACAAAAGGCCACTAAATCTACTGACTGATTATTAAGCAGTTTCATTGTAAGCTGACCTTCTGAAAGGATTACTAAAATCACTAGTTGGATACCCATTTTTCTACTTGGCTGACATCATTTGGGCACCTGGAGCTACTGAGGGCACTTGGAGCTATTGAGGGCACTTCTCAACCAGCTTCTCTTCCTGCGCTTTTCACAGAGCTGAAGAACCTCACTGACATACTCAGGCTTCCTAAATGTCTGTGTTGTATGAAATAAAAGATGAAGGAAAGGGAATACCCATCTCTTCACCTTAATACCATTGCCAAATCTCAGCCCTGGAGAAAAAAGTGCCTACCATCTCTGGAAAATCCTGTAAACAAACTTCATTCTAAAAAATTTACATTTCTGGAAAATTCTGCCTTTAACCTAGGACATTAAAATACAAGCAATTTTTAAAGTAATGTTTCTAATAACAATCCTACAACTAAATACAACATTAGACAATGTCTTCCTTTTTCATTCAAAGACAGTAGTTTGAAAAACTCAGCTTTCCCCATTTACTTCATCACAACCCTCTGCACTACAGAGCAGCTGTGAAGTGTCAGAATGTTAACTGTGGAGGGAACAGACCTGGACAAAGCAGCAGAAGGAAAAACCAAGAAGGCAGCCAGATAAAGCTCAGAGGAAGACATAGTAACTGCAATACTAATAAAAAGGAGGAGTTGTGAATATTTTAACATATCCACACAGATGATTATTTTTTTCTAGCATCTAAATGTACTTTTCCTTTAACCTTTGGGCAAATGTCAAGACTACAAAAATGAAAAAAGTTACCTCATTGGATACATCTACAACCAAGTTATCGTCACTCTTGTCCCCATCACTGTCCTATTAAAAATAAATAAATATAGTGTTCATTTCAATTAGTACAATAAAGAGCCCAGAGAGAAAGACTACGCATCTACTCAGACATTTTTTGTTTTTCCTAAACAAAAAACAAACAGCCTTTCATTAACTTATTAGCAATAGGGAAAACAATTAAAACAGAAACAAAACACCTTATTTCTGCTACAATTGCAAAAACCAAGTAAGGTAGAACTAGTTGAAACATGGCAATCTCACCATCACTGCAAGACGGTCCAAAACCCCTCCATCATAAACAGTGTTATCACTACTCCTAAAAGATAAAGGTACTCTATTTGATCACTAATCTTGTGTTAATTTATAGAACGTACTGCTTGTGCATACACGGAAAAACAGATCTCAGGAAAATGAAGCTTTTTGGAATGTTTGGTGAATCATCTTCCTCAAAGTGAGGGTACCGTTTTTCCCCTTTTCCATACAGGCAGGTTTTGAAATCAAAAGTTCTGGAGAAGAACAAACTTCAGAAATGCCAAGGCTTTTCAACATTTCTGCCCATGAAAACCAAAACACTTGGACATTCCTAAACAGAAATGTTCTACTGCAGCTTGTCAAGCTGCATTTTGAGTGTTTCACTTAGATCTATGTTCATCTGAGCTGTTCTATTAATGATTGTTGCTTCTCCAGTGCCTCCTGGTCCCTATCTCCAGCAGAGGCCAGGATGTCCCAGTAGACACTTTCTATGATGCACAGCGGTCTAGTGATTTCCACAGTACCACACAGTGATTCAATCAGAAGGCGAGTCCTGACTCAAAACCAAAGAAACTAAGTGAATGTCAAAACATTAAACTTTTGTGGGAACAAATTTGACATTTCCAATAGAAGTACTTTTTGTTAAAAAGTTTCTATGCAAAACAAACCAGGCACGCAAGATTGCTCAACTGTGCCCCATCTCTTCCTTGCAAAGTGCCTGAGCTTTCACGTGTAACACCAGGTCCTTCCTCTCACTTGAATTACCCAAACCAGCCAAACAAAAACCCCAAACCAACCAACCAACCAACCAAAATAACCACCCCAAATAATCCAAAATAAAAAGAAAAAGCCAAACCAACAGGTAGTTTCAACCCTTCTGTTAGCAGCTGAATCTTGCTCCGAGAAATACCAGCAACATATTAGGGATTCAAGAGTGCCACTAGAGACAGAATGGTCACTCTATTTTGCATCTCAGGAAGCTACCCAACCAACAAGTACAAACGAAGGAAATGAAAGTTTTAGTTCCAGTTATCTGCCACCTCTTGAGAAGCACACAGACTGCTAGAACAGGTAAGAACACATTTGAGGATGTGGGAGAACAGTAGATGGGATGCTTTTTTGCCAGAAATACCACTCTGGAGAAGAGCAAAACAAGTTGCAAAGCAATGCTTAAGGGAACTCCACAGACTTTGTCATCTTAATCACCAGAAATTTCCTAGGATTATTAAAGGCATCTCCTGTAAGTAGTATTAATATCAGAAGATTCTCCTCACTAATAAAGTCACACACTGAAACCACATAAGTACTAACATGAAAATTAGTCAGAAGTCAAAAAGGGGGAAAAAAAAAACATTTTGCATTCTCCTTCCAAAAGCAACAGGTCATACAGCTCATTTATCCCCTTTTGAAAAAAGGCAGTATTTCCTTGTCCCTACAATGGCCTCATCTAAAATGAGCTCAAAATCATCAGCTCTGTATTTGCATAAGTCGTGGACCTTCAAAAAAAAAAAAAAAAACCAAAATCCTCATCCAGATTAGAACAAATCTGGAATTTCCAAATATCCTCGCTTTGCTCCATTTTTTATTTTGACGGTGCCTTTAGCTGTAAAATCCATTTCAAACAACAGAAGGCAGAAACACATTTAAAATGTGGATGAAAACAAACTGCTTCTACTCTGCAATAACATCCTTTACATTTCTTTACAGCAGAAACACAAGAAAAACCAGCAAGTTAAGCTTTTTCTTAATTTTTATATCTAGTGTACCTTAAAAATGCTTAATTTCCAAATATTTAAAATGAAAAATGCCAATACAATATCAAACCCTTAAAGCTGAGGGAGTAACATGGGGAAGCTTGCCAAACCTTTCTGTAATCAAAACATTATTATTAGAAAGTGGTAGAAATACAACTTGTAAAACCATTAACCACACTAAAATATCCAATAGCTGCTTAAATATATTCTCCAAAAGGAGGGAAATTAAAATTACTTTAACAAATACTGAGAAAATAAAGTGGCACATAATTTTCTCTTGGGTTTCACTAACCAAGAAGTAATTAGTGATCTGAATCACAGAAACCAGACAATTTGCCACATTATTGCTATGTCAAAGTACAGTATGTTCTGTTAGATTTAAACTTTGCATTTCAGTACTCTGTCACACCAGTCCTGGTCTCTTAGGCCTGTTCAAGTACCATCCTGTGATTTGCCAGGGCATTTAAACTTGAAAGCCTATGTGAACCTTCTGGAGTTGACATGCACTGTTGTACTGCCTCTTTGAAACCAAGTAACAAGCAAGCTAGTAAAAAATGCAGAACACAAAACTATGAACTTTCAATATTTCAATTTGCTTTCTGATGAAATTGCCGTATCAGCCAAAAGCAAACTTTTAAGTTGGTACAGCCTGACAGTACAGGAAATTTGCAATGGTAATTATAACTCAGCGTCGTCAGAGCCAGTTATCATTAAAATTTACCAAACCCCTCTTAATAACAAAATCCTCCATTTCAAACAAACTTGCAGTTTCTAGAGCAGTCCAGAAAGAATGTTACTCAAACTCTGAGAAACGCTCTGAGTACACACGTGAATCCCAAACAGCTACTCCTATTGAGCACTACTTAACAAAATCTGAAACTACTGAGTCACTACTCTCCTCACAACTTGAATGATGGTCTCTCTGGCACATATATTCATGTACAACTTCAGCCATAGGAAAGTTGCCTTGTTCTTCACAGCTCTTTTACTCCTCATACAAGAACAGTATGTGCAAATAAATTAATCATTTCTTTGACACAGATTTGCTTACATAGTGGCTGGAATCCTTATCATCCACCTTTCTCTTTTTGATGTCATTGGCATATTCAGGGCCATTCCTGCGTTTATCTGTGCTTCGAAGACTGTCCGGGACTAACAGAGAATTACTCTGTAAAAACAAAAACCAAGGTCAATCAAAAATTCCTTTTACGATTTCTTCATATATTTTAAAAACTCAAATTGATGTGATAGATGCTTTAGAAATGTGATACCTTCTTAGTCTTTAATTCAATTTAGTTCAAAACAAAGTTCTCCAGGCAAGCATGCACAGCTTCACGCATTCTAAGAAGCTTGGCATTTCATTGTTCAACTTATCAAAAGTTTAGTTCACTTGTCAGTCACCATCTATTTAACTAATTAATTCAACTGAATTTATTGTTTAGGAGAAGCAGGTTTGCTGTTTAGTCATGAGCAAGTAAAAACGATTTTATTATTTTTTAAACATTCAGATTCCATACAATAAAAGATATTTACTACACATAATCTAATTCGTTAGTCACTTTTAGAATATCATAAATAGATGAGGCTTTGGTATATTTACACCTGCAGGTATGGACAGATAAACAGTGGTTTGCCTTTAATGCTTAAAATAACAAGTATTTGCTCTATACGGTTACGCAGTAATCAATTGTTAGCTGAAGTAAACTCCAGTTGGATTCCTCAACAAATGTATTGCAAACAAAGATCAAATATTTTTACTTCCAGCATAACATTCATTACTAGTGTAAAATTAAGGCTAAAGTGTTGTTTAATCAGACTTGATCTGAAAAACCGAGGCCAAAACACACACACAAAAGACAAAAGCAAAGACTAATCTTTTCCTCAAACTACATGGACTGCTTTCATTCATGCTAAGTTATGCTAAGTACAAACTGTTGACCCAAAGAGCATTTTAGACATTTTTCAGTCACATGACAATTTGACATGCTTGTGATTCCCGATTCCCATCTCCATCTCAGTTCCAGCTAAAGCATTAAAATGTGTTACAATGAGTTCTTTTAAGTGCAGGATTAGCATATGCAAGAGGGCAATTTGTTCACTGATGTGTTAATGCTGTGAACAATGCTGAATGAGTTGAGAAAAAATCTCCTTTCACAAAGACCTGGTAAGCCTAGATCCTAAAAGCCAAGTACACGCTTAGATAAATAAATATAGGCACATAAATATATAAGTAAACAAGCGTTCACATCCATACACATATCTGTCTCAAGAGAAAAGTCTAATACCGACATGTACTTCAGTGTAAGCCCTCAAAGGACATATTTAGATCTACCCAAGAGACAGAGATATTTACTTGTAATATATCATAAACATGTACTAATAGTCAGTGAACTGTGCACTGAATAGCTTCCCCTTTAAATCCTGAAGACATCAAGGTAGTTTTGCCCAGACACAAATGTTTAGCCCCAAGGAGGACGACAACGAAACAGGGTACATAAGGCAATCTGAATCCTCTTTTTCCTAATTCAGAAGCTGCATTTTAAAGCCAACTCTAAGCTCTTTTATTCATGACTATTCAAGCTAAACAAATGCCAAAGGGCTTACATAAAGCATATAGGAGGTTCTATTGAAATTCAGTATAAAGAAGCTCAAAATAATGTCTTTACCCAAATGTTTTGTAGCTAAAAGGTGGGCTTGTTGGATCATTGAACTAATTGCCTTGACAAATACAGTTGGAATTTAACCCCTTATCTCCCCCCAGATACACACAAATTCAGGGATTCACTAGTCTAAAAACCATTAAAACCTATTTTCAACATTTTAATATTGAATCCATCGTGTTTGTAGCAGTAGAAACACCTTAAGAAGCAGCAGAAACATCTTGAGAAGCAAGGTGTCAATTCACTCTTGACCAGAGACGTTTCCCTCACAAGGAAGGAAGTCTTTTAATTAAGAAATACTTTCTTTAACAAAAATTATTAAAATATCTATTTTACTACTGAAGAATTTAGAATAAAACAATTAAAGCAAATGCAGTAAAGAGAATAAAGTCAGTTCCTAGTTTAATTTTCTAAAAAAAAGTGTGAATAGCAGAAAGGTGGTAAAGGGGCAACAGCTGGAAAAAATTTAGCAACCCTGTCATCTGGAGTTACAGCTTGCAAATTTTGGCAACCAATAGGTGTAACTACAATAGCTGACTTTTTTTTTCTTTCTTAATTTAGTCTACTTAGATAATGCTGACAATATTTTATACTGTTTGTCTTGTAGAATTTCGAAACTGTGAAACATACCTAGGAAATCCCAGCTCCCACTGTGTCCTAAATGCCAAACAAAGATTATTAGATTTGTTTTTTTCTTCAAAAGACTTATGGTTTCTCACACAAACATGTAATTATATCACAAGACTATTCTGAAAAACATATCCCCTATGGTCATACTTACACCACCTTTCTATAACTCACCACATTAACTTAAACCACTGTTCTTTGTGATCAGAGCATCCATGCTAGGGCTGTACAGCAGCTCATTTCCCAATATCTACACCAGAAGCTGCAAATAAGGTTGTGCTGGCTTTATGGCAAAAATCTATTGGTAAATGCGAAAATTAAGTTCCAGTTTTATTTCCTTTAGGAGTTCAAGAAAGTTCTAACATCTGCGCCTAAGATCAGGTAGAGAAAAAATAGCTTGCTACTGTAAACTACTACCATAATTTCAACTACCAAATATGCAAGATTTCATTCAACAACAAAATACGAATCTTTTAAAGTATTGAAAATGGCAAATCCAGAACACTGAAGAGCAAATTAAATAAATGAAAATACAAACAAAAACTGGTGTAGAGGATCATATAAGCCTTGAGTTATTGATGTCTCTCACCCATGTAATGTTAAGATTCAGGGAACAGTAAAGACAGCATACTAAAAGCCACCTTGCCTCCAACAGAGTTTATATTTGCTGTATGTCCACTATCAAACAGGGCCAGCCAGAAGACAGCAGCAACAACCTCGCAATATTAGTCACCTTCTGTTGAGGAGAGTATTCTGTTTAGTTCTTCTACCAGGTCTACTAACAACTGACTTATTTTCTAAAGTAGGACAAGAAATTTTACTTTGGCTACAATTTTTTTTAATAACCCTGTAGAAATTTTCAATTGGGATTGATGTTCAATAATAATCAGTTTATGTGAAAAAGGCAGAAGGGCACATACATGCATGGTTGATATCCTAAAGAGAAACTGCATGCCATCAATTTTTATTTTGTATTAATTTCAACAGATTAGATACATAACAGAAGATATTCCTTGCTTTCATACTTAGAGATCAGTTTATTGAGGATTGCCAATGCAACATTTGCAAATCATGAAACTTAGATCAGAGCAAGTGGTCAGAATCAGTTTTATGTGTTTTCCTTTTCTTTTGATAATTTGCTTTATACACATGAAGCAGTGTACATATACACACTTATTTTCTTCAAGTAAGTCCCAAAAGAAAACAAAATGGCTAGTGGTTGACTGCTTGCTGTCAGAACTACCAGACCACATAAAGGATGTATAACTGGCAACTTGTGATCCTTAAGCACCTCTGCTGCCAGCAAAAGTTAAATACTGAAACCACCAGAAGGCAGATGTGAAACAAAAACCTAGTCATGATGCCCAGAAAGAAGGCAGGTTCCCTACCAGGAATATAATGCACATTATTCAAATGCACTTCTCTGACTGCCATACCGTTCCCCACAGGAACCTCTTTCAAACCTCAAGTATGTGTGCCAGAGGTACAGGCTGAGAGCACACAGTATCTCATTTAACCCCACTTATAATAGAGCACAGACAATTAATACAGAATAGTACATACAGAACTGACAATTAACTGTATGCTGATCATTACAGCAATTAAATAACCACCTTTACATGGCATCTGTGCCCATGGTTGAACTACACCTGGTCCCAATTAAGATCTTCTTTAGTGCTGGGCTCCTTAGCCCTCTCACTCCCCTCTCACCCAAAGATGTGCACACACAGAGGATTGTTCTGTGCTTGGTCATTCTGTGACTCACTGCACATTCACACCAATGGCAGCCACCAGCCATCAGAGCCAGTTACCACAGCTGACAACTCGGGCTTGCCTGCATCGTTCAGTAGAGCCTCTGTGTTTGTTTAGCCACACACGCAGCATGTGCCCTGCCACTGCACCACACACAAGTGCTACCCACAGACATGCACAGATGGACAGGAACAGGTGCCATTCCTTGTGGAGTAGGCAAAACAGGGTCAAGTCTAACTACACCCAAAACATCAGTTGCTCATTGTCAGGACTCACTGACAGGGATACAGTAGATGTTGGAAGATGGGCTTTGATATCCCCCAGAAAGGCAAAAGAAGATTGCGCTCAAAGCTGTTCTGCTCCAGAATCATTAACTTCAATTTGTTCAATATGCTTGTTGCACACACACAAGTCAACAACCCAAAAGATGACTTACATAGTCAGTAGGTTTCATGTCAGAATACTGGTCATGAAAAGCTACTTGACTTCACCTTCTTTTCAACAACCATTTTATGTTACATTGATTTTACAATCAGAAGATATTAACAAGGAATAATACTTCAGTTGATTTCAGCACTTTCTAGCTAATGCTTGTCAAAATCAGGGCATCCATAAAAATTGATGCCAGACCACTCCAATCGCCTTGTCCTTTGTCATAAACATTTTGCTGCCTTCTGTTAGGTACAAACTAAATTGCAACACAGCAACCCACAGCTCTTATGTATGGGCAACCTCTGCTGAAACTTATTTGTGGTTTGGAGCCATTCTTTCTCCACAAATTCCAAGAAACATGCTTCCGCTACACTGATCAGTACCCTACACTTCCATGTAACAACTTGTATGATTTTCCTCCTGCATTTAAGAGAATGAAAACACAAAACAAAAACAGCTTGCACGTAATATAATCCAAAAAGTTGCACTCAATTGTTCATGGCCTTCTCCAAGACTGGGAGATGAAGAATAGGATAGAGACCTCAGGACACATAATATTTTTCTATTGTAGGAAAAGAGCATTTGCTTTGCAAAACAATAGCAACATTTAGGCTTAACAAAAAAGGCAAAAATGTGTCTGCAAAAATTTATGAATACTTCCTAGGTCTTAGAAAATAAGCTCAGTATTTTTCATGAGGAAAAAAGATCAACATCAACGAATGTAAATCTTAAGCACACAATGAAGTAAGATTTCACTGTCTAGAAATTACTACTGTTACAACAGAGTGCATCAAAACATTTGCATTACTGTGCTGTCCAAACAGGATACTAGAACAGTGAAAGGACAAGTGATAAATGAACACCTATGGTGAGTTTGAAAAATGTTGCCACTATGTTTCCTAAAAAAAAAGTGGACATTAAAGTTATTTTGTATTGATGTCCGTCAAAGCTTTCAGTTTCAGTTGCAAAACTTGCTTCCTTTGCCTGGCTTCACTACCTGCAGCCAGACTGTGCCACATTAGTAGGGATGCTGGCATTTTCAAAATAACACGACCCAGTTTGGGATGGTCAGAGATAAATCAACCAACACCCACCAGCCGTTACTCATGTAGTCCCACAATTCAACGCTGACAAAATGATTTTAGCATTCATGTAGTAAGTGTAGTATTATTACTAACCTATATATCACACAAACATGCATTTACCAAAAAACTCTTTTTCATTTTACTTTCTGGAACTTGACCTAACATAAAAAAGAAAAAAGTAGTCCTTGCTATTTAGATATAGCAAAAGTAGTTAAACTGAACAAAATAAAAAATAATAAAACCACATCTTTATATTATTTTATAATACAAGAATTTCACTACTTTTGGTGTATTTCTAAACATGCAATACATAAAAGCTCATGACTGCTTATTTATCCAAGGATAAAACCTTAAAAAACCCTTATCCAAGGATAAACCATTAAAAAAAATAAACCCAAATCTAATTTACAAATGTGTATGCTCACAATACATTTTAACTCAAAGTTATGTTAAAAAACTCAATAGAAAACCAAATACTCATCACTAAATTCTAATTTTTCAAACTTTCAAACTTAAAGCTGTTAGTTTCTACTGGTAGTGTCACTCTAGACATATTCAATGGAAATCATACTGTAGAACTGCACAGTAATACCAAACATCATGGTGAATTTATGTAACTTACAAACAGCATGGGGTTTGGTATCTTAGATGATGAAAGCATGCCTGTCAGGATTTTTGGCAGCACCATTACTTTTAAAATGTTACTCTGAAAATCAAATTGATTTTATCTTGATGACCTAGATGACGTGCATTTCAGCCACACATAATAACCAAACAGACCTGCTGCTATGCCTTGTGTACTTGAGACCCATTTCATATTATCCTTAAAAACATATTTTACATTAAAAAAAAATCCATTAAAAAGACAAGATAATTAGAGAAATTTGAAGAGCACATAATTCCTAGTGGATCATTTTAGCTACAGAGTTGAACTTAACTCTCTCTTGAATTATGATTCTTTCACTGAAGGTTAAGTCAAGATGTTGACGTAATACTGTATTCAAACAATTTTTAATTCAAGTTCACCTGTATTCAGCTATTTGAGTTAGGTATGAAGTATTATCCTACACTGAGACCAAAAATAAACTAGAATGACCACAGTGTAGTATCTAGAACTCAATATACCCACGTGGCAAAACTCCTTTATTATATAAAGCCTCTGATTATTTAAAAGTTAATTACTGATAAACCCAGAATAAAAACAGTCTGCTTCAGGTAATAATAAAGCAGTCATTGGTTAGACATATGGGGACAGAAGCAACTGCAGCAACAATTTTACATAGTTAAATTAAATAAAATCTGCATCTGTAGTAAACTAAGCAAGTGATCCTGCAGCTCTCCCACATCACAAAAGCCAGGGTTAATTTTCGGCAGTTCTCCTTCCATAGGCAAGAACTATTCTCAACTGCAAGATTAAGTCAGAGTCAAAATTTTACAACACTAAGCATTTAATTTTAAACTCAAACCCTTGACCAAATTATATGATGGACAGGGCAGGGGAAGCTGGGACCAGGGCAAGGACAGGAAACATAACAACCAATTCAAAACACAGAGCCACCACTAACATGTGTATGTGTGTGCACACAGACACACCCTGCACAGACCTCCTTCCTTAGCCCTTAAACAGAAGTTATTGAGACCCCTGCAGTCAACTAACATCAGTCAAAAAAGTATGTCCCATACAGAGGAAAATGTCCTTAATAGGTCTGAGATGTCATAAAAACTCAGCTTAAAATTATTTCTGCAGTTACACTGTCATTAATAACATTAAGCAAGCTGAAATGAATGTATCTTGCTTAGTAATCTAAAATTAAAAAACTGCTGCAAAAGATATGTAGATAGTTTCCAGTAAATAACTGTCAAGAAAGCTTTGTATATGTATTAAATAAGCATCAATAAAAAAAAGAAGTTTAATACTGTAAAGCTATCTGTCAAATAACTTTTCCTACTTCTTGTCTGTTCTAACTGAGGAAAGGAACAAAATAGACACTACATTCATCTATGACATAAACACAGAATTAGCTTTGTTAATTGAATTGACAAGAAGTTGTACATGAGCATCACTAACAAATTAATATAGCAGTATCACTCAAAACAAAACAGTACAAAAAGCTGCAACAAAGAAATTCTTTAGGGGGCTTTTCAGAGAAGATCAATTCTATTACAGTTTATGTCTACAGTAAAAAAAGTATCACTGTAGAAGTTTATACATGAAACACAAATTAAGCAGTAATGACATTAGTATGGCTTAAATAGATGCAGTTAAAAAACCCTTAAGGACAAACACCATCATGATGTACTTAAAATTCTCACATTTAAATTTCTCACCTGTTCTCCAACTCTAATTCCTGAAAAATCCTAGAGGGGAAAAAAAATCTTAACTCTGGACAGTATCTCTACTGTATTTCTAATTTCAGCTGATTTGCAGCTTCATCTCCCCTTTCTGCTGCCAATAAGCAAACTAAAATTCATGTTTGCCTAAAAACATTCTGCTCAGAAACAAAACTCCTTCATACAGTCCATCAAACGAATCATCTGGTGTTCTGCATAAACGAAGACATATCTTAACAGAAAACACATATGCCTAGTATTATGAAAATGACTAAAAGGAAGACAAAAAAGACAAACAGCACATCTAATTATTACATTACTGGAAATGGAAACAGCAGGAATGCTGGTACTTACTGTGCCTGGCTCCCTGTCTGCTCCCGCAGTAACCAAGAAATGGACAGACATGCCCGTTCAGACACAGAGGCAAGAACAGAAATAAAAAAGGGGGGAAAAATTAGAACACAAGCCACAAACAGTTTTAAAATGGCTTTTATTTATATAAGTCATTGCACATTCTTAATACAGTGGTTTCCTGAAAATTACAGTATTTCGTAAACACGATTTACAGTTTAACCATACACAAAGCCTAGTTTTATTTCATGACAGAATAAATTATCTTCTTTTCAAAAATTAGTCAAGTGCAATCTTGCCCAATATTTAACTCAGTGCTAGAATTTAAGCTTATGAAACTAAAGTAACAGATGCAATTATCTAAATCTTTTGTTTGAACACATTCACTTCAAAATTTAACTTCTTTTTCCCCCTACCTTCCCACCCGCCCATTTAACAACATTACTTTCTTTGAAAAAATCACCATTATGTAGTTTAACAATTTTCCACAATATGGTGCAGGCCACTGCTATTACAACTAAGCATTAACCAGATGTCAAAAAGCCCTGCAAAGTATAGAGCAGGTGACACCTAGTGATCCCCTTTTAAAATATTGAAAAATTCCAAGCTGAATTTTGCTTCAGTGGTATATATGCAGACATGTTAAAAGTTTGCCATCAGTTTTTTCTCATTCTATATAACTTGAACTCTTTAAAGATGCGCAAGATTTGCAGCAATGCGCAAATCTGACAATGTCCTAATCAGGCCTGCCATGCCTCTCACCTCTGTGGTGGTCTGCATCGTGATGCTTCTTGTCATCTTTTATTGCCAAGTGAGACTGCCCACCCAAAGCACTAGACAGGGCAAGAAGGCCAGCACTGCTTCCAAGTGGAGGGATTCCTGGAGGCTGAAGTCCTGATGGATGCGGCGTTAGAGGCACTGGAGGTCCATGGCCATGGGAGAGATGCTGAGCCTGCAACTGCTGCTGCTGTTCCAGCCGTATCATCATCCCCAGAAGAACAATGTATAGCACATAGTTTGGGAAGGATAAGGCAGAAGTTTGGTTAATTATTGAGAATCAATAGTGGATTTTGACATTTATTTCTTTCTTCTTAATCTAGCCTCTCCCTTTTAACCCACCATATACTTCACTATATCATTGTATCATGCTGTCTGCAGACGGCTCTGCTCATATCCCATTACCCAAAAAGGCTAGCTGGACACTTATTTTGCATCCTGTGGAATAAGTTCAGCAACTATAGGTTGTTTTGGGCAGCTATTGCCCACCTCAGCATCACTGGCAACAAAGAACAGCAGCTGAAGACTCAAACACCTCTCCCTTTTCATAGAAAGCCTTAACCCTGCTCTGGAAAAGAAGTTTCGGTGGCAAGATTGATTTAAATTCATACCCCTCTCTTCTCCCAATTTGGAAACGTCAAGTACATTTCTATTCTGAATATTAAAAAAATGTAAAAGATATATCGAATTTCATATTTAGTGGAGTTAAATTTGCATTTTATTCTAGCCAAGGTTTTTAGGTGAGAGAGGGGGAATTATTCATGACCTAGCACTGTGTTTAGGAAGCAGCTTTGATCTTAAAATCCAGCATGGAATTCTTAACAAAAAACCATGGTATTAACAAATTAAAATACCTCAATCTCTTTTAAAAGGAGCTTGCAAGATCAAAATCATAATGAATGGACATACAACCCTGTAACCAATCTGCTAAAATAACCTGTAAGCAATTTTAGAAACAGAATTTTTAACAATAGAATGTGTTCCTCATAGTTTAAATATAAAGATATTTACTATATAAAACTTTCATTGTTTTATTAATGTTTATCAAGTTCAGCTATACATTTAATTTGTCCAAAATGTTCAGCACAGGTTTTTTTTCTATTTGAAAATGAACCTTCAAAAGCATCTTTATCTTAGTCATAGCTCCCATAATCTGCTGCAGGTTAACAGATTTTCTGCCTCTCTCTCCTGCTTCTTTGTATCTGGGCATATGAACAGAAGACCAAACAATCCTCTCCACCCTGGCAACTCTCCACTATCCCTCTGCTCAAGGCAGAAACCTGGAAAAAGCTAGAGTACCATCCAACTTATGGGATAAAAAAGGAGACAGATAAACACATGTCTGAACAGGACGAACATAAGTTTGACCAGGTGAATGCTAGCAGTCCTGTAAGAGCATGCAAAATTGTTACAGTAGCTGCTGACAGCTACTCAAATCATACCCAGACTGCAGCTTACGATATTTCACCCATTATTCAAAAAAAACTCAACCCAAAATAATACAGAAATATTTTATCTGTTTCCACAGGTGTGAAGACTTTTCAAGACAAACTGTGAATGATACCTGTATAACATCTACTGGCATATGAATGAGTTTATTTATTACTATTTATCTATACATATATATGTAACTACTGCACCCCTACACTTTTGCTTCTCAAAACCCCACCCCAAGACATGCCTTGAGCTGTTTATAAAAGTAAGTAGACCTGAGCTGACATTCAAGAACTCTGGACTTGCTAATTTTTCATTTTTTTGCTGTTCCAACCGTCATGCAGCAATCATTTACTCATTTTCATATACAAGACTAATCTTTAAATTTACCACAATCCATTTAGTCAATTCTATAAAGCCACACATTTGCCAAATCTTTCTCACATCACAAATCAGGAATTTATTTTCAAGTGGTGCATAAAAAGCCTTTCTAGTGTACACTTCAATACATACATCACCACTCTTGTAAGTATGTTTAGAAAACAAGGTAAAAGAGAGGTACTTCTTATTCTTCTAATTTAATGTGTTTACAACAACACAAACGGTAATATTTTGAAGGAAGGATTAAGATTTGTTTTTAAGTAGTTAAAACAGTAGGCCACTTTCTACAATATCAACCAATTACTGCTAGTGAAGCTTCACTTAACTGAAGAACTATCAGTAAAGAGCACTGCAAAATCTGACAGGACTGCGGGTATTTGGTTTGTGGTGTGTTTTTTTTTTATTTTTTTGGTGGATTTTTTTTGGGGAGGGGATGGTTCTTGATTTGGTTTTGGGTTTTTTTGTTTTTGTTTTTTTTTATTCAGTCTCTAAAGAACAATAATCCCTCTTCTCCCAGACCTTATGTCAGTAGTTTCTAGCACATTTCTTCAAAACAAGAGATAATCTGATACTTTTGCAGCCTCTCTCAGAGATGGTAATTTAGTCATCTCCTTCCTCATTGACCACTTCTGCCCGGTCAGTCATCTGCAGTCTAGCTTTGAGATAACATGAATCAGCAGTGCCTGTGCAGCACTGTTGGCATTGGTCTTACTTGTCCACAGCTGCACTATCACTCTATATTATCTAGTTTTGGTGTGCAACTGCCTAAGAGTAAAAAGTGATTTATTCCTTCCAGACTGGTTTCACGGATAAAAGCCTCCTCCCTTCTCCAACAGTAAGCTCAAACTAGCTTCTTTTGCAATGTTACCATGGGAAGGTTGACACAGAGAACAGAAGTTAAATTCTTTCCACTCTTGTCCCTACTCTTCAGAAAGTGTATGCAGATAAGCCTTATTCATCTCTCTCCTGCTTGGTTTAATTAGAAAACAAGTTAATCCACTTGATTTCAGGAAGCACAGGTTAACATTTTAAGAAATTGTTAGGGGCACGTTACCCACCATTTCCCTGGCTCAGGTTTGCAACCTACATACCACGCATTTTGAAAGTCTAAGAAACAAGGAACAGATTAATGCTCTGTGAGAAGTTCTGAAACTGAGAGCAGGAGGGCTGTGTCATGTGGTCTCTGGGGGTGCTGCACATGGATAGTGGGGAACAATGCCCAGGGTAAGGTGTGGTATGAGAGCTGAAAGTGCAGTGCAAAGCTGCTCTGCACGTCTTTGTAGCTTTGCAAATGGTTACTTAGGGACATGGTACACAAAGATCCATAAATATAGCACTATATTAAACTGACTTGAGACTGAAATCCTGATCATGGTCCTTAAGCCACCAAAGTTATATCATGATTTCATGTTTATTATCTGAGGTTCACTGCTGTTTAGAACTTGGGAATACTGATTTAGTGGTTATATATTACTTATTCATAATAGGTTTAAAGTTCTCCCGAAGAGATGAGGGATCATCCATAAAGATGATCCTTTCCAATAGTTTATATTATTTTTATTTTAAAAACTTTATTTTTTATAAGCATATTGTATTATCTTTGTAGAATGGGTAAAAAGAGTATGTGCTGCACACAAAGGAAGAAACTAAAGACCAGGGAGAGGGATAACAGCAATGTTCACCAGATGCATTTAGTAGCTAAACATTTGCCATAGTAGATCCTACAAACAATTATGTTATGCATATGATCACTTTCCCATCACTTCAAAGACACTAAAGCCTGCTCTGTAACCTTTTAAGAGCTTAGCAGCAGTGAGATATAAAATGGAGTAGGTTGGCAGCAGTATTATGGTCTACTAGGCATGTTCATTAGCAGTTAATTAAAAACTAGACATCTGCCATAAGAAATGTGCTTAAAAAAGGATGAGTAACAGGTCTGTCTTAGTACCAATTATTATCATTAGTTGCAGAGCGAAGGCTGTGTCCACTTTCAGAGGAAAGTGGGAAGGTAGAGAAGAGTGCAATGATGCATACCTAAGTGACTGCACTGAGATAATTAGACACAGTACTGATGTTAAAGACATCAGTAGTTCACCCCCCATTCTGTTGCAAACCCAGAAGTTCTTCATATTTGCAAAGGGAGAAAAGGAATTACAAACTCATATTACTGTGCTGTTTAACTGTAGGTTTATTGCCTCAGATTTTTACTTCCCAGCATCTCCGTAACCAAACCAAAAAGACCCAAACCTCAGCATATGAAAATCAGCAATTATGTCTCTGAGCAAGCACGTCCTAACAATTTTAAAGGCAGTACAGCTTTTTACCACCAGCATTCTAGGCAAAGTCCAGGTCTAAAGATATCTTTAATCAGGACTTAAAATTTGGAACTTCATTTTCAATCTCCGGCAAAGACTTCCAAAGACAGAGTCAGTACCTCTTTGTGAAACAGAGTTCTTACAATTAAACAAGGACAGGTCTCCCTTAGGCTCCTTGCTCATAAAGATAAAGCACAAGCTCCTGCAATACCACTCCTCACCTTAAGGCAGCTCTGTTGAGGTCACAAACACCTAATTTTACTTTTTTTACTTAAATATCTGGTATTTAATTCCTATCATTAAACAGTTTGAGCATTCTTCTGTTCTTAAACAGAACAGATGTGTAATGTACTCTTCAGTATCTGTTGAAAAGCACCAAAATAAAAATTTAGATGTGATTGTAAATGAACAGTGGAAAAAGGGTTATGCCTACTCCCAATATACAATAGCTGTCTTCTCTTGTGCTCTTCTAAACACTTAGAAGCAGAATTTTTTTTTTTTAAAAATCTTATCAGCACTAGCATCAGTAATACTATCAAAAAATTCCCCCAAGCTCCATAGAGGAGTTTTGAAAAAATATCTGGCAAGTACATAAGTCATTTAGAGACCTAAAATGTAAAGGACACTATTTCATCTCACCTTCTGTAAAACAGAAGAAATGTGATTTTGTTCAACTCAAGCAGACAGAAAGACACGAACTGTGTTCAATTTCATTATCACATTCACTTCGTTTTTAAAGGGACAACTTCAGATTTTGAACTTGCTCCTTGAACAGCAGAAGGAAAGGAGAGCCTGCAATAAATGTCTGTGGCCAACAAACAAAAGAAGGCCACTGTATGAGCAAATACAGATAGTTGATCAAGAAATAACCTTTCCTTTCACTGTTTAGAAATATTCTTAAAACAAACTTTGCAAATAAGACCTTTCAAAAAAGGAAGAAACTCAAGACTATGCTTTTGTACATCCTATTCTTTCCTTCATCCTAAAAAACCTCAAAAACCCTGCATGCATGATCCACAGTACCAGGAGTCAAATATGGAAGGAGGAAACTCAATAGGCAGTCTAAGCCATTAATTAATACTTGCAATTAAATTTCTGTAAGTATTTTCCAAAGAGTATTTCAACCACAGGGAAGAACATATTGCAGGACAACAAACAACCTCCTGGAAGAATATATTCACACTATTCTACAAAAGTGACTGTATCCATGGACATAAGAACAGCAACAGATACCATCTACAATTGCAATGCAATTGATTCACATAAGGGACGGGGTGACATCGAGATGGACTTTGACAGGCCTGAGAAGTGGGCCCATATGAATTTTCAGGATGTTCAACAAGGCTAAATGCAAGGTCTGGCACCTGAGCTGTGGCAATTCCTAGACTGGGGGATGAAGGATTTGAGAACAGCCCTGCTGAAAAGGACTGGGGGGGTGAGGTGCTAGAAGATAAATCATTGGATCATTGCATCTGTAGTCCAGAAAGCCAACTGTAGCCTGGGCTTCATCAAAAGAATTTGGCCAGCAGGCCAAAGGGAGTGATTCTGCCCCTCTTTCTCCTTCTGCATCATGTGTGTGTTGCTTTTTCCTGGTCCAAGAATTATGAGCTGGACGCAGTTAAGTGATAAAAGGGTTTTATACCTCGGTATTTAATAGGATCCTAGGTGCACAGTTCTTCAAGGTGGAACACCTTGAACGTGTATACAATTTTTATAGACCTTGCGAATTAGCATATTTGACAAGGATACCCCAATAAGAAGCTTAACAAAATGGCATGATACCCCCCTACTCTAAAGAATTCCCCTGCAGATGAGGCTTGAACTCAGTTTAAAAAATAAGTTCCAGAGAAAAGGCTTCAAACAAGGTTGAAACTTCAGTTTCTTAAGATAGCATAGAGCTCACTGGCCTCCTACTGACAGTGTTTGGTCTCCCTGCCTAGAAGAACCCCAAAACTAAGCTAGAATATCAGACTACAAAAATCACAAGTATGTAGGCTAAGCGTACAGAGAATATATAAAAAGTATATTAAAGAAAAAGGCAAAAAATCATCAGGCATCATTGAGATGCCTACCTGGAGTACCATGCCCTGCTCTGGGGTCCGTAGTGCGAGAAAGACATTAACTTGCTAGAGCAGGTTCAGGAAGGCCCACAGAAATTATCTGAGAGTGCTGGAACACCTTTCCTAAGAAAAAAAGACAAAGTTGGGGTTGTTCAGCCTGAAGGCTCCAGGGACACCTCACTGTGCTCTTTAACTACAAAGTGTGTCAGTAAGAAAATGGGAAGAGCTTTTTACCAAGGCCTGTAGCTACTGGAAAAGGTTTGACACTGAAAAACTGTTTCAATTGGACATAAAACTTTTTATAATGTGGGTGGTGAGAGCTGGATGCTCCATGCCTGGAAGAGTTTAAAGTCAGGCTGGATGGGGTTTTGAGCAACCTGGTCTAGCGGAAGGTGTCCCTGCCCACAGCAAAGGGGTTTGGCTTGACCTTTGAAGATTTCTTCCAATCCAAACCTTCCTATCCTATGTGAACAGATTTATTTATGAAATAGCAAATATGCACTGCTTACTGCTCCATTTCCCAATTTTGCTCTGGCAGCAGCTGTCATGTTGCCTTCTCAGTGCTTCTAGATGTTTCTTTTTTGTTGATAATATCACTGCACAAAGTGTGTTAACAGTCCCCACAGAACACCTCCTGACCTATTTCAACCCTAAGCTTCAGTATCACTGCAAGAATTTACAAAACTAAGGTCTGAGTTTGCTTTCTTTTGCTGACAGCACACAACTGAGAAGAGTGGCTGATATACCGGACAGCTGTGTTAACATTCACAGGGACCTCAGCAGGCCGAAAGAATGGACTCACAGGAATCTCCTGAAGTTCAACAAGGACAAATGCAATATACTACACCAGGTGATACAATCCCATACACTGATATATGTTGGAGTCCACACAGCTACAAAGCAGCTTTGCAGGAAAGGTCCTTCCATACCAAACTGCACATGAGGCAGCAGCAAGGTTCCCTTGTGGCAAAGCAGGTGAATGCTATCCTAGGCTGAAATAGACAAGGCATTGCCAGCAAGACTAGGGAGGGGATCCTTCCTCTGTACTTACCACCATTGAAACTACAGATGGATTACAATGTCCAGTTCTGGATTTCTTCTTACAAGAGACACAAACAAAATAGAGAGCATCCAACAATATGTCTAGAGATGGCTAAATAGTCCCAGTTCTCTCAGCCCATCCTCATATGACATACCCCAGTCCCTTATCTTTATAACCCCATCACTGCATTGCCCAATGACAAAATAAGAGGCAATGGGTATAGACTGAAACACAAGAGGTTCATCTTGAACATCAGAACACACTCGTTATTGATTGAGCCCTTGCACAGGCTGCCCAGGAAGCTTTGGAGTTTCCACCCTTGAAGATGCTCAAAAGCCATATGGACATGGTCCTGCACAACTGGCCCTAGGAGGTCCTGTTCGAGCAGGGGCACGTAGATCAGATGACCTCCAGTGGTTCCTTCCAACCTTACCAATTTCATGACTCTCAGACTGCAGAATCACAGAATGCGTCAAGCTACAAGGGACAACAGCGGGCCATCTGGTGCAACCTCCCTGCTCAAGTCAGGTCATCACAGAACACATGGCACAGGATTGCATCCAGGCAGTTCTTGAATATCTCCAGCGAGGGAGATTCCACAACCTCTCTGGGCAACCTGTTCCAGTGCTCGGTCACTACACAGTAAAGAAGTTCTTCCTTGTGTTCAGGTAGAACTTCCTGTGCATGGGTTTGTGCCCACTACCTCTTGTTCTGTTGTCTGGCATCACCAAGCAGAGCCTGGATCCCCCGTCTTGGCATACTCCATTTAGATACTTCCAGACATTGATGAGATCCCCTCTCAGTCGTCTCTTCTGGAGGCTGAACAGGCCCAAGTCTGTAAGCCTTTCCTCATAAGAGAGATGCTCCAGTTTCTTAATCATCTTTGTAACCCTCTTGCTAGTGATGGGCCTGCCACTAGATCCTGTGGCAATCCTTACTGCTTCCTGTTGTCTCCCTATTCAAACAAGATTTTGAAAAATGAGTCAGGTACTACTGTAATTTCTTAATATTCTAACTAATTCCTTTGAAATACCTGTTTATTTTGGTCAACTTGGTTTCCTTGCTTCCTCATCTTCTAAATCCTTTATTCTGACAGAAAGCGACACTATACCACAGTAAACAAACTTTAAAGTGCCCACCACTGCATGTCTAGTTAATGAGCCAAGAATGTGGTTTCATAGAAGTTGTTTGAAAAGTATCCTTGCATGCCACAGTGCCTAATGTGGGAAGAGAATGTCCCTTCAGAAACAAAGAATAGTGTCTACAGCAAGTCTCTTCCATCTATAAACCACATGAAATGTCATTGTACTACAGAAATTTAAGTCCATAAAAGGACACTATTGGTAAAAGCTATTCAAAGCCATATAGCTCACACATACAGAATTTGTGTGGCAGTGGCATGATTATTTAAAGGCCCAACTCTCTCATGGGTAAAATCCTGTTCCTTTCTCATGCTTTATTAAAGAAGATGTAGTTTTATTAAAGAAGGGTAGCATCGTGGGGTCTTGACACTGATTTTCCACTCCCACAAAAAAAAGCAAACAAAAGCCCACAACTTTACTGGGAAGAGAATTTATGTCAGAAAGCAAATACCCAAGTCAGAAAGCAGATATAAGTTAACTCAAGTTTGTTAAATTTCTGAATGGAAAACTCTTTAAAGTTTTTCCCATTTCCTGTGTTTGCTTGTTCAGACAATGCAAACCACACTAATAAGTATCAATTGCATAAAAACTTTTTTAAGCAGTAAAAGGTTGCATAAATTGCCTCTCATAAAACAGAAAACTGATGCTATACTGCAATAAGAGCAGCTTGCCACACACATTCCCCAAACAGTCCTTTTTTCACAAATTAATTTCAGCTCTAAGGTAACTGAAATAAGGCAGAGAAGTCATATTTCAGTGCTCCACTGATATAAGTACACTAAGTCCTTGTGTCACTTTAACTATTAAAAGACAAAAATTCAGATACAGGAGGTCCAGCAACAATGTAATCCATGAAGCTACTTCAAACCAACACGAGGTCTAGTCAGAAGCCTACTGTACCCCAAGGCTCAAAATAAACCCAATATTGTTTACCTTGCTCAGCAGTGACTTGGACAAAGGGACAGATGCCTTCTCAGCAGTTCACTGATGACACAAAGCTGGGAGCAGTGACCAATACCCCAGAGGGCTGTGCAGGCCTTCAGAAAGGCCTCAACAGGGTGGAGAGGTGGGCAGAGAGGAATTGTCTGAAATTCAACAAGGGCAAAAGCAGGATTCTGCACTGAGGAGGAATAACCCCAGGCACCAGCACAGGCTGGGGCTGATCTGCTGGGAAGCAGCTCTGTGGAGAAGGAACTGGGGGTCCTGGTGGACAACAAGCTGTCCATGAGCCAGCAGTGTGTCCTGGTGGCCAAGAAGGCCAATGGTGTCCTGGGGTGCATTGGGAAAAGCACTGCCAGCAGGTCAGGGGAGGTGATCCTGCTCCTCTACTCACCCTAGCGAAGCCTTCACTTAGTGAAGTTAAGATGATTAGGGACATGGAGCACCTCTGTTAAAAGGAAAGGCTGAGAGAGCTGGGCCTGCTCAGCCTCAAGAAGAGAGGACTGAGAGAGGACCTCGTAAATGTCTTAAAGTGAAGTAAGGGTGCCAAAAGGGTGGAGCCAGGCTCTCCTCGGTGTTGCCGAGCAATAGGACAGGAGGCAATGTGTGCAAACTGATGCACAGGAAGTCTAACCTGAACATGAGGAAGAACTTCTTTACTGCGTGGGTGACTGAGCATTTGAACAGGTTGCCCAGAGATGTTTTGGAGTCTCCCTCAATGGAGATATTCAAGAACCATCTGGACACAATCCTGTGCCATGAGCTCTGGGATGACCTGGCTTGAGCAGGGAGGTTGGACCAGATGTCCCCCTGTGGCCCCTTCCAACCTTATGAATTCTTTGATTTTGATTCTGATTCTGTACATGTATTGCTTAGATGGTATTCTAAAATATTTTCTATTTTTTATGAGAAATTTTGAATTTTTCCAATGACAAGGAAAATTTTTTTTAAAAACGGAAGTCTTCCAACACCAGTAACACTTGGGCTGCCATTAATTACATGGCCAGTACCAGTACACGCAGTACTTTTGCCGAATCACAAGACTCCATTTTTAAATTTTATTACTGTAGTTAGTTTTACACCTACAGAACAGAGGAAGAGGTCTTCAATGCTTCCCAATATAATTCAAAAAGCATTTAAAAATTAATAATCAAGGGTAGCTTATTAACCATTGACTAGTTTGCACATTACCACTACACATCACAAGAGATAAAGGACTCTTATCTTTGCCTTTGCACAAATCTGAGCAGTAACTCTAATCTTTGCTGTGCCTTCCTGTCTTACTGTAAACAGCTAGGTTTCTCTGCCTTTCCTTCTGGCATCTTTGAGGGCAAGCCCAGGCACCAGAATAAGAAAGATAAGAGATAATACACTTCAGATCACATTTGTAAGCAGTAATGTGGGTGACAGATGTGGGTGACCCCACCCAAATGATCTGTCACCGCACCCAGTGAATAAACCCATCAGCTGTTTTTCCACTAAAGTGATCATCAATTAACTATTTAACAAGTTTTTAGCAATAATTCTTAAATGGCAGGATTTCTAACATCCCATTAACATAGAGGGAATAATTATATAGCACTGCCAGCATGACTGGCGTTTTCACCAGAGTAGGTCTGCACAAGCAGCGTCTCTATGCTGTGGAGCCTCTGTGGATCATCCCACCCCATGCAGGCAGAGCCCGGCGGCGAGGATGCAGGGCATCACCAGCAGATGGAATTCTTCCAGTTCAGTGACAACTTCTCCCCAAGGTGCATTAACACTCTACTGGTATAGCTGCACCCACACAAAGGCTTCTGCCGACAGAAAAAAAGGGTTTTCTTCCTTCCTCTGTGCTTTTAGGCACCGCAAGTCAACCTAAAACTCGGTAGGTTGTACCACGTGCAGACCCACTGAAGCATGAGTAGAGCTTGTATCAGCAGCTATACTGGCAACACAACCACCACCCCCCAAACTAAAGAAGGCCTTCTGCTAGTATAACCTTCTGTGTATGTACAAGCACCCCACATTTTATATGATACAGACAAAATATTTTACATCTTAATATATGACTAATATATTGCTACAGATGGCATATACTATATATTATACATACTGTTCCATATATGTTCCATATACATTGACTGTTTATTATTTTTATGTAAAAATATAGATCTTTGGTGTGTTTATACATATAGTTATTGTTCTAAAAATGTGTATTTCAGGGTTGGCTTAAGACCAGTTCCTGTCTCAAACACTTCCTAGCAAAATCCTAGCAAAAAAACCCCAAAAAACTGAAATTAATCTGAAGACCATGTTTTTAAGGGCCCTTAAAATTATAATTTATGTAAATGATGTAATTTGGTTGGGTTTTTTTTTTTTTGATAGGCAAAATTATGTTATATTTTTTATCTTAGGCTAAATTCTAAAGAAATAAGGGATAAACAACGAAGCCGAAGGCAACCGTAGAAGACCAAGACTGCAACAATGGAGGAGCCAGAGGAACCTGTGTAAAAAACACATACCACAGGACACGAGGGGCAGAGTCAGAGCCACCACAGAAAAAATGATCCTTGCTTGGGAAAACCTGCTTCCAAAGGACTTCCCAGACTCTAAATAAAAGTAACAAATTCAGAATCACAGTCACAGAAGACCTTAAAATCTCCTAGTCCAGACAAGACAAAGGCTGGTTTTCAGAAACCATTCACATTCTTCTATCACTGTCAGTCTAAGTCAGCTCAAAAACAACGCTTTACTTGAATTTTAGACAAGTACATATTGCCTTCCCTGAAGACACAGATGCAAGCCTGAAGTCTCTAGAATGAAGCTGTCAGCACACACTGCTTCTGGTCTGCAGAAACTGCCAGCACATTTCATTTCTGCGGCAACTATAAATTCCTGCTATTACTCACCTCTAACCTCAAATCTATGTATTTGCCTTTTTAGCTACTGTTAGCATACCACCACCATCCAACAACACTTCAAAAGCATGCTCCTGCTGCACAGCTGCCAAAAACAACTAGTTCAAGCATGCACCAATTTGGAAATGACTTACAGATATTACTCTAGGGGGTTTTACTACTGACATATGATTATCTTAAAAAGTATTTATTTTCCTTCCAGGCTCTCATAATCTCCAGAAATTTAACTGTTGCTGAACATGATAGAAATTATTAAGCAGCAAGGCTTTTCGGTAAATTAAAATCCAGAAATAAAATAGAGGATTTGAAATTATACTTACCACCATTTTGTTCCAGCTACTATTAATTACAAGAACACTTCAGAGACATCAAAAAATGAAAAATACGACAGTCATAAGAAAAGTATTACTGCAATCTCTATTTACTGTTCCAAGCCAAGACCAGAATCTTGTATGTTTCCTCTATATTCCATAACAACTTTGACACACCAAACAATAACCACTTCTGAACATGCATTTGAGCACTTTTGCTAATTCTTATTTTTACTTCCTCACTACTGCTGCTTGCAAGTTAAGTGTTCAATTAGAAGAGCCAGTTAGCCAGCACTTTTATAAACAGTACTGGATACTGTTTCAGGCAGTTAAGCATTAATTTCAGACAATTATTATACAAGATAGCAACCTTGGTAGTTCAGCACGTACTCTTAAAAGTTAAAAAGTAATGCAGTTACTAGATATCAGGAATTCTGCAATTGAAACAAACTCTTATGCATATTGAAGAGTTATGGGAAGATGCTGTGAAAACTGAATCTTTGTTGCACCTTTAGTAGTTCCTAGTTACCCTAGCTGCCTCTGCTAGCCTCTCTCCATGCAAGAATAAAGAAAGCAAGCTTCTTCTCTAGTCCTCCCACATAGCCCCTATCTCATCAGTTTGTCTTCTCTTCCCCCATGAAAAACATAGCATGCAGGTTGCTGTTTTCTTGCACATTTCCATTGTTTGGTATTTACAGTACTTGTGTCCTCCTGTATCTTCCTCTGCACCTTCCTACTCTCAGTGGCTCCATCTTTCATACTGGCACCTAGTTAGAGGAATACCTTGTCTGTGCAGTCCACATCACTCCCATCCACACAGTGGCAACTGGTTCACCTCAGTTTATCAGTGTTTGCTTCACAAAATCTGTATGGTTCATTCTTTGCACCTCTCTCTTACTGCAAAGTAGGCCAACTTAGAGCTCTATATCACTCAACAAACTACCAGCAACTCTCTCTACTCCTACTCACATTGGGATGGGACAGTTCCATGAACATGACCATCCTTCATCCTTACTTAACTAACTTCTTTGCATTTAATTTCTCCTCATTTAGCAATCTAAGCTAAATTTTTCTTTTGTCTGGACCAACCATATCACCTCTCCCATCCAACTCCTTCCTCCTCCAAACCTACCATATTTCCCACTACTTTCCAGACAAGTACTGAAGGTTACGTCTCATTTTTATCTCAGCCTACTGACTCTTCATCTACTCCAATTCCCCCACATATCTCACAAAGGATGAACACAAAGCAGACAATTGTAAGAGAGAAAAATTATGTCCATCTCTTAATTTTGTATCCTTTTACTTAACAACCTCGTTTTTATGAATATTATCCACTTTATCACTATCTTCAAACATGGTTAGCTATTCTGCCTATATACTTGATTCAAGAGAGGTGAGTTGAATCACTTTCTAGAGGAAGTAATCCCTTCCTCTAGGAATAACTCACTCTCTGTGCCAATTACAGAATACAGACATACAGCTCCAACCACATTCTGCAAATTTTTACTTTCAACTGTACTATTTCAGCATTTTTATCCAGTCCCTTATATTCCACCAAAATTATTCTTTCCAAAACAGTCTAACAGAATCATTTGGAGCCAAGTTCACAAAATGTATCAATCAACTCTTCAATATCAAATCTTCCCTGCTTCTATCTAATCCTGAAACCACATGTTCCACTGACAATTTCTTTTGTTCACTATTACCACACATGTTTTTCCAAATTTATGAGTCACCTTTGCTGCAAAACAGACCAGTTTTGAGCTCTACACCATTCAGTGTGTGCATGCCATATCCCCAACACCCACTCAGTAAAAAGTAATCCTGCAAGTGGTACCAACTCACACTTGGTACCTCAGATGTTATCTCTCAAGAATCTATCTTCTCTATGCATTCACAGTTGCAGCTGCATATCTTCAGGTTTTAGCACTAGCTAACAACATTTTTGTTCAACTATCATCTTTCCACTCCTTTTCTGAAAGCTCTGAGACTTCCCAAACTTGTAACCATATACTTGGTCTCACCTCTGACTTGTAGTTTATATACTAGATCTAGACAAGAGACACCTGAAGTTCTTTCATTTTTCTTTTTGCGTAAGATCCAATGTGAAGCTTTTTCCATCCACCCTAAAAGAAGCCTTGCAAGAGAAGGGAGGTCTGACCTGCAATTCAATTCCATTTGACTTTTGGATGCAATTCTGCTCTCTCCAGAATGACTGAGAATACTTTATTCTGCAGAAAATTGTCTTGTTTAGATACTACCTTCCTCTATATTGCTTCTCCAAGAGTCTTCACTTCCCCATCAGTCCACAGAGCGTGTGTGTGGGGGTGGAGTGTCAAGCAGAAACCAAGCTTGGTTAACACCGTTCTTTCATATTTTATACACCATCTCCCAGACTTTCTCTTTTGAGTAGGTCAGGCTACCAATACACATCAATAACACTTTCTTATTTTTCATTCAGTCTTAGTGCCACTAACAGTAAAAATCTGACCATGGTTAAGGGACTGGTATTTTAAGAATACTGACTATCCTGCTGATGAACATCTCCCTCTGCTGCTATCTATCTATTTTAAACTTGCAAACTAAGTCAGGAGCCTTTGTATTCTAAAAGCAGCTACCATGACAGAATCCTAGGATATAACTAAGGTTTCCATGTATTCTAAAATATGAAGAATAAAGCAGGATGTCACAACACCATAGAGCTCCTATTGCCAGAGTTCAGTAATGTAGGCTTGGAGTTAGATAGTTTATGTTAAAAGTGAGTAGTGCCTTGTGCTCACTAGATCTCATTTTATTTAATTTAAAAGAACTAGGCAATTTCCCCTCCCTCAGCACATAATGCAGATCATGGCTGAGAAGGATCTAAAGTAATGCTACAGCTGCTTAGCTCTTCCCTTGCACTAAATTCTGCATTCATTTCTGCTCTAGCCCGTATTTCTATTTTATAATGAAACATACAGCCTAGTTATTTATAGGCTTTCTAAGGATTATCTACACACTCATAAGAATAAACTCTCAAGAGGTTAACCTCATCCTCTTAAGCTTCACACACTACAATCCCAGAGATAGCTGGCAACCACAGCCAAGAGAGAAAAAATAATCCCACATCTTGCTAATCCTTTAGCCAATCACCTCATGCAACAGTGGAGAGGCCTCTTGGAGGCTAACAACTCAATCTGTCTCAGGAGCACTGTCAGTCCAAAAGATGCATATTTCACAGAATCAGCAGCAGCCCACCTCAAAAGGCGAAATAAGACATATCTTACTTCTCAGTGTTATGCTGAAATCATGCATCAAAAACGTAGTGCAGTGCTAAAGAAAGTTTCCAGATTGCTGCCTGTATTTCTCATTGAGGTATTTGCATATTCTACTCATAAAACTAGTTTATTGATTAAAAAGTAAATCTAATATTGCATTGTTCACACCTAGACATACCAAGTTAACTGGCACTTATACTTCCTAATATGAACCTGTTATTTTCTAGACATATCTCAAGAAAACAACCCCACAAAAAACCAAGCAAACAATGAAACAAAACACAAAAAAAACCCAACCACCCACAAAGGAGACAAAACAACCCTTCAAGTTAAACCATAATAGTCTACCCAACTCTTTCATACCATGATCTAGATTATTCCTTAAGGCCAGAAGTGGATACTGCCTGCAGTTGCAGCAATGCCAAGGAGTTAATGGGGACAATCATCCTTTTAGTTGAAGGTTTCTGCTTTGTTCATTATTTATCTGACAAAATTGCTACTTTATTCAACTCTAATACAATAAATATTAAATGGAGCTATTTTAAAAATTTGAAAGCAGATCGTTTAGCCACACTGCTACCCCATGGCTGAAAGTCAAAGCCTTCAAGAACATGCAGGATAAGTGTAAGGCTGGAAGTATGACTGTTAATAACAAACATCATCCAGGGTTTTTTCCTGAAGTAAGAATTTTTAATCAACACAGAGGATTAGCACTGCTCGCGAGCTCACTGAGTCCAACTATATTACTTTCCTAAAAAAAAAAAAAAAAGTGTCAATTTATTCATTCTGTTTCATACGTGTTTAATATACACCTATTCCAAAGCCTGGCTTTTGATTTTCCAGGCAAATTCTCTGAAAAATCCCAGTCCTGTGAGACTGTAAGTCGCTATCCTCATAGTCTGTCCTCTAATAGGCTTTCACCTTTTCAATTGGAAATAAAAAGTATAAAATAAATATAGCTCAAAATCAGTCTGTATTTCGAAACATTATTCCTGGTAATTAAAAAGTCTTTCTTCCAGCATTCACACACTGCAGAGCAGTAACAGGACTTGCTCTAACTGAAGGAAGCCAGTTGGGAAACTCTTGAATCATCTGGTGTCAGGAAACTATGGCCGTTAAGGACAGAAAGGAGGGAGGGGAAAAAAGGCAAATCCTGACAAAAACACAGAACTTTATTCAGTCAAGAGAAACCAGGCAAGTTAATACCAGCTAGGAAAATGAAATTTCCCTGCCATCCTCGAGATTTATCATATGCATGTATATTAGGTAGCATAACACCAGAGGTCACTCAACCACATCTTCTACTGTTACAGATTGGTCCAGCCTATTTGCATCCTGAAAAGACGTTTGATGATCTTTCATGCTTATAATAGGTGTCTAAACCGTTAAATTGCTATATCTTTCCTTATCTTGAAAGACACTGCACTTTAGCAGCATGGCCCTTCCATTGTTCTTTACACTAAGTCGGGTCCCTGAACAATACTGACAGCTGCTATCAAACTGTGCCATGCTCACCCTCAGTGCAGCTGCCGCTTGCAAGAACAGACAGGCTTCTGATGTGTCCTCCCCTCTGGGGAAAGGGCTTGACACCCTGAGTGCTCAGTGAGGGGGAGCAAAGGTCCACTGAATTGTCAACCTGATTTTATGCTATTCAGATTTTCCAGGACATACACTGTCCCTTTCAAACAAAACCAAGCATATGTCAGAGCATGAAACTTATTGTCTGGCACAAGGTAACTGTTGATTAATAAGACTGTAAAGATCACTGGGACACAAGTCTAATTTTGGCATTATGTAATTGCATGCATCTACATGGTCAAACAATGTTTGTGCCCAGTGTGTTAATTTCCTCACTCACAGTTTTGGATTTGTATGGCATCATTCAGAAGTCTTTCATAAGACACAGGAAAGTATTTCTTCAGGTGATCCTTGGATAATTTAAAAACAAAAAAGGGAGAGGCTTCTATTCCTGCTTCCACAGAACTTCCCTCCCCACTTCCCATAAAACCTCGTAAGTTCATAATTGCATATGGCACTTGTAGATCCTACATCTTTTAAAAGACTAGATTATGCAGACTTTAAAAAGAACTAGATGTTGTGCTTGAGATACCAAAATTTGGTTTGTCTAAGCAGGACTATTTTAAGGTGAAAAAGAATGTTTTAAAATCTATTTTAATACTTTTCCTTTTACTGCATAAACTCTACTTTAAAACTAGTTCATTAGAGGGGTTTTCCATGCCTTTTTCATCCTTAAGAAATAATTTGTTTTAAAAAATGCAAGGAAGTACAGTTCTCTAATCTTTGCTAATCGAATACCACAAATGTACATGTGGTGTATTTCAAAGATCAAATCAGGTATTCATAAACTAATTCATTACACAAGCAAAGCATAGAGAGATTCTGACAAATACAGATGTAATTGTGTGGGTTTCTAAGATGTGATTAGCAAATCAACTAAGTAACAGTCAAAATTTGATACGAAGCAAAAACAGTACAGATTTGAAGGGGGGGTATGTTTATGCAAAGCTAATCTGTCAAGTGTAATAAAGCAGCTTGAATAAAATTTAAGCTGAAAATCCACTGAAGCTCCCCATTTCAGGGAGGAAAAGCTATTAAAAGGAAATGAAGGTCACCCTCCCAGTTTATTTCACCTAATTGACTGCCAATAGCTTACCACAGGCAAACCGACTGCAGATCTGCAATTGAGAAACTGATGAAAGGAGCATTTTCAAGCTGAGGCTCATTCTTTTAATCCTCCCTCATTCCTATTTTTTTTTTCCATCTCCAGTTGGGATGTAATTTTAAGCACAGATGGATTAACTGGTTCCATTGTCTGTAGACGTCATTGGACTATGGCACTGTTAATCCGTACAGCAGCATGTCTAATTATCATTACAAAGTGTCTGAGGGAACTATAAAGACCAGCAGGGCATCTTCTCACAAGCAATTAACATAAATTGATAAATGAGTAATTTGAATCTGCTCAAGGCTCTCACATATGAATAAAATCAGAAAGGACAGGTTCTTGTTTCGGCTACTTCTTTCACTTAGTCAGAAGGGCAGAAAACATGAGAAATATTCCAGACTTAGTGGCAGGGGAAATGAACTCATACAGTGGAAGGAATGTATGGCTCAAAAAGTTCATTAATACAAAGCAAATGACTTGTGATTGACAAGCAGTCACAAGCAAGTAGTATTAACTTTTTTAGCATATTTAAAAGCACATTCTTGGTGAAAGGCTATTAGAACACTGTGTCAGACAATTAATACTACTTCAAAAGCAAGTGAAGTTTCTATTCAGTAGCTTGCTAATTTAAAATTCATGAAAGATTCACAAGAAAGGGAAAGAAAGAAGAATGGTTAGTTGTATAAGCTCCAAGAACTCAAGTGTCACAAAAAGCATGAGGAAAAAGTATCAAGCTCAACTGCCGTACAATACCCATAAATAAACAAGCAACTCTCCTAATAATTACATTTCTTACAGGAAAAGTTTTGTTACATGCAGCACTGCTGGACAAAATGATGTTCTGACAAAGTAAACTATTACCTTTATCCCTGCTAAAATCTGTGTGAAGCACAAACACTTCAGCAACACTGGGCATCAAAACAGTGTTAGATATCAAAACATTAAGTTTATTATAAAAATAGCATAGCAGTAAGATATGAAAGCAAGTTATACACACTGTAGGAGGTAGACCTGGAAGGCCACGTACCCCGATGATGGCATTCAGTTCAGCCATGGTCACTTGCTTGGCACGTTCTACAGCTTGGGCCACTTGTTGCTGATGCTGTTGAAAGAAGAAGGGGTATAGGGAGGAATTTGTGCTCAGGTACTGACCACACAATATCAAACCAGGATCAAAAATACTTGAATAACCAGTTTGTTAGCAGAAAACCACACTACCCTTTGCAAGATATCTCATCCAGGGAAAAGGTAACAATGTCCTATTTTCACTTGTTCAAAAGGAAAGAAGAGCCCTGAAGGCAGCCAGCTTATCTCTTACCCCATGCCACTTCATTATTAATTGTCTAGCAAATGAATAATTATTTTTAATTGAGTTGACAGGGCAATAATGTCAACTTTATACTAGTGTCACTTTTAACATTTATAGATTCTGTGCCCACATAGCAAAACTGACTGAAATTTCAAACAGGGAAAACAGCTTCACTGAAATGAAGTGTTACAAATATTCTTTGTAACACTGCAGAGTTTGAAATAACAAGCTTCAAAATGTAACAGCAGCTGCCCGCAACATGCAAAAATCAGAGCCATTCAGACCAAATATAGGTTTACAACCTTAAACAGTGTTTTACATGTGAGGTAAATACTCACCTTTGATACAAATTATGTAGAGAACATACATGCTTTTTTCACTACATCTCCATTTGACAACTGAATATCTAATAAAGCAATCACCATTATTAAAAATGAAAGCATTTTTTTTGTATTGCTACTATTTTACAGACTCCCACTCTCCTCAGGCAATGAATGAGGCTGAGCTGCTGTCACTAGTTTGAACTCAGATTTGTTAGCTCAAATTAGCAGGGGGTTTGCACACTTCAGCTATAACACATGTTCCTTACACTTGTGTATTGTGATAAAATTAACATCTTAAAACTAGCTAATTTGCAAACAGAAAAACAACATAATTGCACTTTAACAGCTGAACAGTTTTACTTACTTCCTGAGACAAAAATGGGATGACTTGTGCACAAATAGTATTCAATCTCTTGGCGATTTCTGTCTGCAGAGGAAAAGTATTTTGATTAAAAACTGCATTTTAGGAGGTTTGGCATATATTAACTAGTATACAAGATTATATTAAGATCATACAGTGAAGAAAATAACAAAAAAATACCCATTTTTCATACTACTGCAAATATAAATATTTTGTATACAAGCCCAGGAGAGGAAAGAGATTTAGTTAGCTACTCTAGGACATCTGCCATGTCTAAAGCACCTAATCTGTATACACATTAAGCACAAATCTGGTCCTTGTATATAGTATATTAACAAGCAGAGCATTTTTGAAATCCATTAACTCCAAGATAAAGCCTTTTAAAAAGTAGATTTATTATTACTCAAATTATCAAGCAGCATAACATGAAGGCAACAGGCATAGGAGGAAATCAATTTTATCTGCCTATTAGAAGGTAAAACTATTTTTACTGACAGAAATGCACCATCAGGAGTACAAAACAAATACCAAAACAGAAGTAAGGAAGAAAGGAGACCAAAAATACAGACTTCTAAAATCTATATTGAAAGAGAATTAAAATAATGCAAGCAAAGAAAAAAATCCAGATCAGAAAATGTGATAGTCTACAACAGCAAATTCGTGAAACCATGAGCACCAGGAGAAAAAGGTTAAGAGCCAGTAAAGAACAGAACAATCCTACAGTGAAATCAACAGAGATTACAGCAGGGCAAAGAGTTTGACATAAAAAAATAAAAAAGCACAAAGCTTTTCAACAGCTTTATGCATCTTGCACTTCTGTGTCTCCCATTTTGTCATGTCAACTTAAACACTCGATTCCTGGTAGGGTAAAGGGATCTTTTTCTCTCATTACTCAGTGTTACCTGTGTTTACAGCTTTTCAGACCTATACAACAGCCCGTAATTCAAAATCAACATTATAATTAACCTTTAAGGTATACCTATACAACTCCCTCAAATTTCCTTAAAAACAACTATTTCAGTCACTGTAGCACAGTTGCACAAAACCAGAATTAGCATCCAGACAAGAACACAGCCTATGTTAAAGACACTGAACAGCTCCTGTCAGTCTCTGTTGTAAAATTAACCCATAAAGACATTTTTTGGTTAGTCTGAGGAGTTTTTTTTATTTTTTTAAGACAGAAGAAACAAGAGGTCACTACTGAGAATCATTAGGCCTTCTATGAAATGATGTGTATTAAACCTGAGCAAAGATAAACTCAGTTAAGTCAGACAAAACTGTTAACTTTTCTGCCAAGCTGTTTCCTGAACATTCACATATTTCTGATTTTCTTTAAGACACTGTGATACGTTGATCCTTATACATCAGTCACACAATAATTGGGATACAAAATCCACCCTCTACCTGTGTCTCAGCAGACAGGTGATTCAGAATGTAAATACAATTATCAAGTTTTAACACCTTTCCCAAGCTCTGACAGACACTGGGAAAACACATGATAGGATCTAGAATCATACAACACCTCATCTCTCTGACATAAAGCACTCCACCTGACCAAAGCCTGACATTGGACACATCCACTCTGTGAAGTTTTGCCAAACCTTCCAAAGAAGTTTTAGGATGATTTCTTCCTAGGATAAAAAGGTTTTCCTTATCTAAGGGCAATGAAGTGACAGTTGCTTTACAGGAAATCTTTACCCCCCGCAACAACGTGAACATATAACTTCACAGAATACCACACTGGTCTTTTCCATTCTGTTTGGGCCCCAGCCATAAAATATCCATAACTCCATGTTTAGCCTTTAGTACTAGTATTACATTCATCACAGCAAAGTCAATACTCGGAAGTTACCTGCTTAACTATTACTGGTTATCAAATTTAACTATTACCAAAGCTGTTGGTACTTCTGTGTTAAAGGAAAAAAAGAAAACCAAAACCAGGTACTAAAGGGCATTTTTCCACATACCTAGTGTATCTCTCCAGAAAACAGGGTACATCAGCTGTGGAAAGGTAGTATGATACATAGCAATGTGTTTGGCTGATGTTTAGCTAAGATGTTTAGGATCCAAGGAGTTGATTGCCCTAGGCCAATGGGATTACCTTTGGTTTTCAGGACAGAAGCCAGTATGAATCATAGCAGGTGACAAGAGGGGATAGAAAAAGCTTAAAGTAAGAAACTCGCTTGGTGTCTGCTGAAAAGTTGTTGGGCCTGTGTGGCCTACACAAAAGCTCCCTATTCTGAGGTATGTGTCTTTATTGTTGCTATAAGGAAACCAAAGGCAACCCTATTTTTAGTAGTCTGTAAAACATAGAAGTTGTCCACATTATTGGACTTTTCTGCCCAAGTCACAAATATCTAAGCTACACTGTAATAACAGTAACACGAAAGAATGCAACATAATGTACATCACATGATAATTGTCAGTTCTAATGCAGGTCAGTTAAGATTTTCTCTTATTTTCTAAAAATGAGGGCATAATCAATTTGCTCACTTTCCACACCAATATTCCTTTAAAATTACTGTCTCTGTAATATCACACCTGATCCAATATCAGAACAGTGAAAAAAACCCAAATGTATTCTTAGTTTGTCTTTACCAAAGCTGGGCATCATTGATGATCACATATGAACGGCAAACTTAATTCAGCTACAGCGCTAGGTAAACTTCAATGTACATGCCGCAAAATAAGTTTATTTTGAGATTTCTTACTGTTGTAACAAGTGCCAGGACATCTACACTGAAAACTGAAATGCCTGTTCTATTCATCACAGGAAATGTCTACTTGCATTTCAAATTAAAAGGCAGCTTGCTTAATAGTTATTTTACACATATGTTTAAAGTACTTAAAGTTATTTATCTGCTGTGCAATTTCATGCACCTCCCATTTCCTACCCTCAAATATTAAGTAAAAAATATTTTTATTCACAAATATGTTAAAAATTTTTTTTTTTGTCCAGCAAGCTCTGAAAGTTACATTCTAATGCATAATTCATGTAATTTTGCCAATCAAAAGTTGCAAGAGGTTATTTTCAGAATTGAGAAAATGGGACATCTGTTACTTTAAATATAAATGCAACTGTTCAGTAGACAATGTGCATTTGCTTTTTAAGGTGAAATACCCTTGAGCATACATGCACGTGTGCCTGTGAGTGTGTACACATTCATTTTGGAAAGCAAAACCCCTTTCTGAAGGAGTCAAGAACAGTTTCATTAATCAAGACCAGACACCAGTAACTGTTGTCATTAGAGTAAGCCCCTAGACCTGGGGTTCACAAATTTGAAAGTCTTAAAATAAAGGTACTTATCTCCTGTTTCTAGAGGCTTTAGAATACAACGTAACTATTACCTAACTGCTGATCTTGAGACATATAGAGAGATCCTAAGGATGAACAAAGGAAACTTTGCACAAAGCTGGTCAAACAGACGTAAGGACTAATTGCCCATGTTCTTGGCTCCTTGGCAAAGCAGACTACAGAAGCCTGCATCTCTCACGAAAGTCCTTGCAGCTCTATGGCAGCTCTTAGCAAAGCATCTGAAGTGCCCTTAATTGTTTGTGTTCTTAATGCAGAGCCTCTTGAATACATTCATTTTTAATAGAGAACTTGAGTGTGAGGCCCATCAAAGAATAACAAAACTACATCATTCATTGGTTCTTGCTGCTGTAATGACTGTCTTTTGATTTATTTGCAAATGACTAGCTTGTCAGACCCCTGACTAAAGTGCTACCCTCCTTTCTGAAGTATCATTAATAATTAACATGAAGGAATTCAGCTGCATTTTGTAAAATTAAGTTGAGCTGATGGATTTTTTTTCCTCTTCACTTGTGTAATTTTTTTGCCTCTGTTCCATTTAGTTAAGGACTTAAATGTTTTGACCTAACCACTGCCAAACTCAAGTGTTTGTACTTAAGTTTGTCTTGCTCACTTGTTAAAGTGAATTCTTAACATAATGACAAAGAACAAAGCAGCCAGACTAGCTACTAAATATAATACTAATTTAAATAAGGCATTTTACTAAGGACTTAAATCTTGTTTGTAGAATTGAATTATTTTTCCTTCCGCATTGTTAGGAAGAAGTATTGAACAGTTTTCCTTTACAATAGTCTATTCCAGATAATTTTGCATTTGACAGCCTGTACTTTCCAAAGCACCACATAGGGTATCATACTTAAAGCACCACGATTTCTTGAAAACTACAGATTTTTGCAATGACATGACAAGGAAGTATAATACAAGCATCCAAATGCTATTTCACAGCATAACAAACACCCACGTGTATTTTAGTACTAATGCAAGAAACCCTAGTATATGGGAACCACCACTCTAACTTCCGAGTGAAAAACACAGACTCCCTCTGAGAATTAGTTTATTAGTTATTAGTTGAGAATTAGAGAAAGGTGATTACCTTTCAGCTTCAGAGGTTTCAACAGAAATAATTTTAGTTTTGCACTAACCAGTGTCTACCAATATATACACCAGTAGTAATCTTAGCCATAGCATCCACAGTGATTTAAGGTAAAAATTAAATCTTATAACACATTTATTTTAGCAATCAGTTGTGCTGCAGCACCTGCTCCATTATTATTGCTGAGACTCCTCAAAGCTGTCCAGACTTTATTTTACAAAGCAATGCTTAGCTAAAAATGCCTATTTTATGGCAGAAGCTTGTTATTCTTTCTTGCACAGAACTTCCAGTATCACAAAGTTAGATCAGATCTGAAGACACTCTATCACCAGTTCTGAACCATGGGTTTATCTATTGTCATTTATAATGTTTTTATTTATTATTTTGATCCAATTTTGTAAATCAGATTTGTAATTAAATTGAGAAGAATACAGTTTAGGAACAACATGATTAAAAGTAAAGCAAAAAGCCCCAAAGCTCTGATGATATCAAAGAAGCATGTCCTAATTCATTTCCTCCAGGCAAAATAATCAGAGAATCAACCTTTAATGCACAGAAAGGAATATACTGTTAAAACACATTCACAAAAGCTTTAGAAGGTAATTCTTAAGCACCCTGCCTCACCTTACACTTTAAAGATGTAGAAAGCCAAGTACAACACTGAACTCCTCCTGGAAGGACAAAATGGACTTCCTGCCATTTACAGCATGTAACACAGTAATCCACTGGGAGTAAAGGTCAATGTTGCACTTTTGGTCATTACTGAATCATTTGAGATTATCTGTGGTAGGGATGAGAAGAAAATCGAAGCCTATGAGAATGCTGCAAATGGCTTGACCTCAGCCCAATTTTCATCTCCATCTGTCTGTAAGGCGTGTGAATAAAAGCTCTCTTTATGGGACATGCTTGACCTTTTTTTTTAATCCCTGCTGCAAGCCAGTACTCATTCAAATACCCAAAGACTTGTGAAATGCAGTAAGAAACTGCATGTCTATGTTTTATTTTTGTGGTGAAGTTTAAGTATCCATTTAGTATTTTAATTTTTCCAACAGAATCATTGAAACAAGCAGTGCAGTCATATGGCAAAGCTTTTACTCTTTTTGTGATCAAGATCTTCAAACACAACAGAAAGCGCACACCTTCACAGAGCATTTACAGAAAAATAATTATTTCACTGTGCTTAACTCTCAGCAAGATTTGTTAGTACTTGCTATAGCAAGACTAGCACCTCCCAAAATTTCTTGCTAAGAATTCAGGGGACGAGGGGATGTTGGAGTTATAATTAAATCTCAAAACTTAAACACTCAAAAGCTTCAAATGATTAAGGCTAGCATTCTGTGAACTTTGCTATTCATGAGTTATTGAATCCAGGTTGAGCATGGAGATATGCATATATTATGAATGCCCTTTTATTTAAAATTAATACACTACATTCCATTTTGCCAATGTCTGAAAAAGAAAAAAAATAAAGGCAACATGCCATTTAAAAGTTTAGGCCCCCACAGTATATCAATGTCAAACAACAGCGTGTCAAGCTAAGATTCAATTCAGGTAAGTGCCACTGCCAAATTTTCTTGTTCCCAGACGTGCTTTAAGATTATTTTATTGCTTAAAATTTAATTTGTTCCAACTTGCGTTTCCATGACAACGTTGGCTAACCCCGCAAATCATTTGGGTAATTGGATATCTTATCTTTCTATTGCTCTCAAATCCTATGATTCTGGAAGAACTGCAGCAGCCAATCAAATTTACAGGCCTCCTGAGTAATAGACTTGCACAAGTAGCCACATCCATCTCCCCTTTATTGCCGTATTAACCAACATGTGACAAACTGCAGAAGTTGGCCTTCCAACTCTATTTTAAATTATAAATACTGTCATCACTAATATTCTCACCAATAGAAACGAATGGGAAGGTTTATTCTCAACAGATACTTGATATTCAATCTGACAAGTGACAATGGGTAGCATTCATTTCAGCAATAGGAATAATCTTTGTATTTTGGGCATAAACTTCAGTTTAGCATGACGTATGGTTAACAAGTACAGCTTTTCCTCTGCTCCATATTTGTACTACTCCTTTTAATTGTGAGATCAGTCACCCACAAGATGATGATATTAAAATCCCACAAGACTGGCACGAAAAATCTTTAGCAATGAAAAAACCCGAAACACCGCCATATCGCAAGTGGGAGCAGGGAAATGAAGAGGTAGTAGAAATATTAACAGAATAAAAAAAATATAAAGCCATAAAATGTTAGACAGTTTCCAAAGTGAAATTAGTGGGTTTTAATTCGGTACCTAAACTACATTTATCTGAATCCTCTTAGAAGTTCATTTAAATTACAGAAAGGTCACATTAATTTAAACATAAGCTACATATGATGCACAAGACAACAGCTACACTTGCCAAATATCTACTACAGATTTGGATACCATTCAAGTGTAAAGTGACTGGATATATTTCAGATGTCTAATTTCAATGCTTTATAATAATAGAGAGAGGCTGTAACTCTCAATGAACGACTGTACACAACTGCCCATCCCATTTACAGCTGTAAATCCTGTTGAAACAAAGCCAACTGGCAACAAAGAAGCTGTTGTCAGGATGTGGGATGTCGAAGTGTTCCTTTCACATATCTTCACTATGTCAAGACTCTTCTTAAACTTGGCTAAAGAAGGCAGTTACCACATTTCTCCTTTAATCTAACTTCAGCCCATCTTGCTTAAGCACTCACAAGTACAAAAGGTGTATTTATCTAAATTTTAGTTCCATTGTTTAGTTTCCAAGCTTAAGCTAACCTTAAATACACACTGAAGTATTTAAATCTCTGAAGTGAGCACACAGCTTTGTTTTACTTTCAAGCTGTTTTCCAGGACACAGAGTTCCCACTTTCATTTAGATTCCAAGAGATGCTGATCGAGTCAAAGGCTGACTCCAATCCAGAAGAGATCTTTGCCACCTCTGCCTCCAGGGACACAGTTTCTTTGAACCGTACTGGAGACATCTAGAGGCCTGCCAAACATCTCAACAACTAGTCAGGCAGAAAACATTACTATAATACAAAGTGGGAAACGGCCAGCTTAGTAGACCACTACATCAGTAAGCTAAATAAACTCAAAGGAGGCATCCACCCACTAGGAGAGCCAAGATGGGAGCAGAGGTTTTTAGGAGAAACATCAGCTACCAATGAGTTCCCCTCTTCTCATCTGACTCCACTGTTATGAATTGTTATGGTGCTCTAGAAGCAGTGAGGTCTCCAAAATTATCCAGCATGCTTTGCAGCATTACCTTTAAGGTCATTAAGAATTTCATTTACTCTGGACAACTGAGCAACATTGCACTACACAGTAACAAGGAGGAGACAAAGAGAACAGAAAGACAAAAGAGGCATAAAAATCAGTATATCTGTAACTGCTACAGTCCTACCAAGAAAGAGGCCCAGTGGCTCTTCATTCAGTTTAGGATGTTATTTCAAAACTACTTCCTATTTTGCTCTCACTCCCATAAACCACATTGGAATTTCTGCAAATCTCTTTTCAGTACTTGTCACACTGAGCCACTTGATTGGGATGGCAGTACTTATACAGATAGATAAGTACCTGTAATAGCAGAGTTTCTAAAAACTAAAGCATAAAGTTCCTCAAATGAGGCACATACGTTTACAGTATGCAAGTCAATAACAAAACTTCCAGTCAGGATTCTGTCTTTATCAACATTCAAGTAAGACTGTAAGCAGTAGAACCTGAGCTTTACTAGAACAGTAAGCATGCCATCCAACAAAAGAGACACACAAAGGGTCTGAAATATGGGGGGAGGAAACAAAATCACTACGCTACAACCAGACTTTAGAAATAACTACCAAATAAAGCTTGTCAAGTCAGTCACATGTACTATTCCACCTTACATGTCGCTTCACCATTTTAAAATACTTGGTATATTCACAGTTCAGTTTCAAAAATCTATCAAGCAAGAAAAACAATTTAAATACTTATTCATATCTATGCTTCAGGTGCCATCAGGTGACTCACTAATGAATAACAAGTTAAGAGGATTGACAACTCCTTTGTTAGTAACTAGCAGAACTACCCACCACACAGGGTTGGCAGGGAAGACGAAAATAATGGATATTTTCACCGTGTGGGGAAAAAGGTTCACACATCTTTCAGGAAAACTTTGGGAACATGACGGTAAATTCCTTACCCATTTTATTATTTTTTATGTACGTTCTATTGCTTACAGAATAGAAACAATAGTAAAGAGACCATCTAGATTGCATTGTAATAGATAAAAGCTGATTCAAACTGTCGAAATAGAAATAAATTTGACTAAGGCTGCAATCACTGCAGAGTTTATAATGAGGGAAGGGAGGGAAGGGAGTAAAACTTCAGAAAACCACATGCCAATGGATAAGGTCAGCTTTATAGGACTTGCTACTGATGAGGGAGATCAAATGGCATTAAGAGAGAGATAGCATTTTCTTTTTGAAACAATAGTAAGGACATGGATGACAGTTAATAGACTTAAACATGGAGGTGGAAGTGAGACAGGAAAAAAGGGAAGGATGGAATTGTGCCAAGTGACTAAATCCTAGATTCTCCACTGACTTCACATAAACAGGAAAGTGTACATGAAGTGGAAACTAAATCCAATGAGGCAGTACAAACATATACAGCACAAGCACATATATGCCAGTAGTAAGAAACAGCTACAGTAAAGCTTCTCCTTAGAGATTGGAATAGCCAGAGGTTTAATCCCCTCATTTAGAAAAGCAAAGATATGGTCAAGGGATATCAAGAAGGCCAGAAAGTCTGTGCTTTCTTGCATGCATCTTAACTATACTAGAATCATTATAGATCATTTATTATAAATTACTGCTTATGTAAGATCAAGTCTGCAGCTTAAACAGCAAAGAAACATGTGAGAGATCCAAGTAAAATATCTTCATATTGCCTAGGTCTAATGAAATACAAAAAGTGCATTAGTGAAGACTGAGCAGCTAATGGACACCTTGCAGAACCTCAAAAGTCAAGTGGATAGGAAACTATGAAAGGTCAGGGCCTAACAAAACAAAGCAAATGAAAGAGCAGAGACACTCCAGCTTTGTTACTATTCCTTAAATTTAGGCATTAAAAAGCCTCTTCTCCACAAAAAATTAAGTTAAACAGATATAAACCACAGCTCAGAAGTATTTTTCAGCGGAAAACATCAGAATTATGCAAAGTCCAAAAAGGTAAAGTAATTACAGATAAGAGATGCAGATGATGTTAACATCTTTGTTAAGAATCTGACACTCACAGCAGTATTACGAGCAACAGAAACAGCACAGCAAAAACTTCATGGGAACAAGGACAAAACTGCTTGATTATTACAACAACATGTATGGAAAAATTCTTTTTTTCTTTTTTGCAAACTAAGAAGTTCTGCATTCATGATAGGTCCAGTATTTTTTTCAGTAGTTCTCACTAACAAGCAAAGATCTCTTCATTTACCCTAATCCTCAATTTGCAGAGAGTTTCAAGCTGAGAAAGATAGAATATGCTGGAGAATAGCTTCAGAACTCACTTTACAGTGAATGGAAAAACGGACTGAAAAGTAAAAAGAAGGACAAGGATAAAAGCCCATAGCATGCCTAGACAGGAACATAAAGGAAAAGGAAATAATGGGCCTTAGGAAGGAATCTCTTGGTCACAGAGGATCAGAAGTTGAACATAAGTCAATAGCATGCTATTGCTAAAAAGGCTGCCACCACAGTAAGCCGTGTACTAAGTAAACCTTCTATGCTACTCAGCACGGCATTTCCTCCCCTGGAGTATTGCACTGTACTTCAGCTGGGCAGCACCATTCAGAGAATGAACACTCAACTTTAGAGGTATGCAGCATGGCTATGGAAGGCATGGGAATGATTTGCTCTCCTTATTCAGGGTGAAGAAAATGCATAGTAAAGAGCTGAAACTGTAATAGAAAAGACTGAAATTGTAACTGAAGAAGCACTTCAACAGCAAGGACATAAAAGCAATCTGCTACCTGAAGAGCTTGAGGGTTGCCACTACTGTTGAAGTCTTTGCTAACAGACAGAACAAGCACCCTATCAGCAATGACACTGATATAGCTGATCCTGGTAAGAGGACACAGGTAGGCACTACATCCCTACCAGTGATGTGATTCTACAGTTCATATTTCAGTTTAAAGAAACAACAAAAAATCTTTCCATAGCTTCCAAGCCTAGTTCAAGATTCTGCATTTGCTTAACTGACAATTTGTACTCACCATTTGAGGCCACAGACAGCTAATCTAGTTTACTGTCTGAAAAGCAATGACTGGAAATCTTATAACCAGTTACTACAAAAGAAATTCAGAGTGGTCTTATGCCCTTACACCTTGAAGAGTGATAAATGTTTAACTTTTTTTAAATAAAACAAAAAACTTTGTTGCAAATTGAACCTGTTGGGGCTAAAGTACAAAAGAAGGGTCTTTCTGTAAGTCCGTTTTCCCAAGAAAGTGTAGGATTTCCATCCCTTTCCCCCAGCAACTTTAATTCAAACTTCTGTACTTAGAGTTGAGATCATCATGTCCTGAAGCAGAAAGCACAGCATTTCAAGGGGTTTAGAACACCTAAAAAACAAATTCATAAATAGGCAGATTTTCACATATCATAAAACCCATGCAGTTTCAGATGTCCTTTATTTCCCTTGAGCCAACAAAAGCAGGTTGTCACAGACTTAATACCTAATCAAGATGCAGCTGAACAAGCATACCCATTCTTGCTCCCCTGTTCCAAAACTGAAAGCTATCTTTTGTTTTTGCTTGGTAATCCATAGAAGCCTTTAAAATTGCACAAATAGAGATGGCAGCATTTTGTTCTCTAAATCAATTTTATCCTCAGCCATCAACTAGATGTTCCAGCACACAGAAAGATCAGTCCTTCCCTTCTAATTCAAAAATCCATACTACCATTGCCCTTGCAAACTGCTAAACAAGCAGTATCGGCAATGCACTTGTGTTCTGTAATATATTTACTGCAAATCCCAACGGCTTGCCTCCTAATGCAGTTTTCTATTGTGTCTGTTCTTGTCAATACACTGACTGGTCACCTTACAAGTAAGATGCTTTGACCAACTGTTTACACAAACATCAAAAAGCTTCAAGAGGAAGACAAAAAGACCAAACAGAAAAAAAGAACATCCATGCTGCTGAAGGAGTGGAACAGAAAAATAAAAAATAAAAATCCAAAAACCAAACCAGCTAAGAATTCTAACACCAAAATACAAATTAACCTCATTTTCTGTTTTCTTATCACATACCCAAAAAATCTAGTTAGCTCTTCACATCTTGTAAGAAGTACAAAATGCTTTCAGGTAGGCAGCCCTGACAGAAAGCTTACCTAACATCCCTCAAACAACTTTAATTTGTAATTCAATCATCAGTGCTAATTTGTTCACAAAGAACAAATGTTCTATGGAACGCAAAGAAAAGATCGGAGCAATTTAGCCAATCACCAGTTAGTGACTAGACTCTCTTAAACACTCTGCAATTTTTCATCAGCCACGGAGTATTATTGTAACAAAAAAGTTCAAGGGCACTCCCCAAACATTAATTTCCTGAACTGATTTCCCCATACTAGAAAGAGTATTTTATAACTAGGCTTGCTAACAACTGAAATAGTACTCAACGCTTAAAACCAAAAAAACCTCAAACAGCCCACCCTGTTGCTGTCAAGATTCATACAAACCTATGGAAACAATATTGAAATCACTAACTTGAAAATATAATCATAATAGTTTCAAGTGAAATTGGAATGGAAAAGGCTTCTAGCATTATTTCACAAGGTTGTAGTATTTTAAGTTTTCGTTTTGTTGGGAGGTTTTGTTTGTTTGCATAGCATTAGGGTTTATTTTTTAAAAGAGATAACCTCAGGAAACAACTGATTTTTAAGTCTAACCTGATTTAAGTAGAGTTCAGTTAAAATTAAACTCAATTTTAGCAAGCTCTAATCTACTTTTCAATCACCTCCAGCTCTATGCCAGAAACAGTTCACTGGTGTAGTTTCACAGGGGCCTTTGCTGCAATCTGTTTTACTAATACAATCAGAAGTCCTGCCTGGAAAAGACAGCAAGCAGTGAGTAAGAAAACTTGCTCCATAAAAGAATTAGACAGAAAGCAAACACAAAGGCTGTAAGGAAATAAGAAATACATTATTTTATTCCATAAAAAAGTAAAAGCAATGGCTAAAGAATTGCAAAGAGACCTTACAAGAGTAAGTGGGCAATGAAAACAATTGTATATGAACAAAATTTACACACACTGGGAGTAGACATCCCTAGCCATGTAAAATGATGGCTCCCGAGCTAACAGTTATCATTCATGAGCAAGAACTAAAACGTGAAAAGAGTCTCCAGCAGCTCAGCATTTTATGGAAATCAAAAGCAAAAACTTGGAAACTTTACTGAACAAGAAATAAAAATTAACAAAAAAAAAAAAAAAAAAAAAAAAAACATCCAGAAAAGAGAAGGTGGTAATACAAATCTCTGGTTCACATGCATCCTGAGAACTGCATACAGCTCTAGTTTCCTTATTTCAAAAGGTAAAGTTAAAAATTGAAAAGGTTGAGTGAAAAGCAAGGAAAATGATCAAAGAAAGTTACACAACTCTTTAAACTGGGACTGCCCAACTTGCAAACCAGTCAATGCAGACAGGCTGCAAGAGGTATGACATTTTGACTCCATCGAAAATGCAGCTAGGCAGCAACAGCTTCTACCCTGAGAAGCACGGGTCTTCAAATAAAGACAGTGGAAACTGGGTTCAAAGCAAACAAAGGTTGGGGTTTGTCCTACATCAGGGACAGGCTTCTCCCCACAACAGCACAGCAGTAGTGGTAACACGCTAGAAAGCAGTTTTGCTGAGGAGGGCTCTAGAGAACAAGTTAAATATGCATTGGCCCCACGCTCACGTGCTGATGAAGACTACACCTCATACGAGGCCAGTAGAATGACTGTACAGTAGAATGACTGTAACCAGCTGGCTGATTGAAATAATTCTCCTTTCTGTTCCCCTTGTTTGGCAAGATGGAAGATGTTGCTAAACTGGAGCAAATCCCTAAGTGTCACTAGTAAGACAACCAGGCACTCAGAGCACTCATCATACCAGGGAGAAAACAGATTTGATTAACTTCAAGAAGAAGGGGATTAATGGAAAATGAGACCTCATTGCTGACAAAGAAATTATTATGGAGAGAACTGTGTCAGCTCCTTCGTAGAGGTGCACAATAGAAAAACAAGAGGCATGCAATGGTCACCAGTGCAGAAAGGTAAACTACCAGTTGGTGAAGGATAAAATTCTTCACAATAAGGGCAGGTCAAACACTAGAAAGTGTTGCCCTGACATGTCATGGAATATTACCACCAGAAAACTATTTTAAGCAGAAATTTGATACTTAGAAGAACACAGGTTGCAAATTCAGCTTTGCTATGGGACCAACTTGCAAGAACTTTAAAAGCCATAGCCTACAAGTAATCATAAGGACTAATCCATTAAACTAGCTGTTTTGACAAATAAATGCTGACAAAATCATGAATTCTCCCTGCTTTTGCTCCTTCTCTTTCTGAAAGGAACTACGTGAGCAACTACTGTTAAAATACCTACACTGAAGAATCCAACAAAGAAGTGTGATGCAGAAGGTGAAAATAGTAGTGTTTGACATAATTACCATTAGATATCCCTAAACCTTACCCTAAGTGGAAAGGGAATTTCATTAGTTCTATTCAAAGCTGTTACCATTTTTAAAGTAGGTACTGTGCCAAAGTAGGTACTCTGATAAGTGCCAGTTGACCCAAAATTGGTTTTAAAGGCTTTTACTGTACGCCAACGGTCTATCAAACCTAAAGGATCCCAATCTTCCGTTTTGCACAGGAGACACTGCAATTTTAGCACTTTGCTACAAACACTTAAGTAAGGAGGGAAGAAAGGTAATTCAAATGCTCAGCTTGATTTGGTATAGCAACCAGAAGGAGGAAAATCATTAAGCCTTCCCCAAAGAATCTGTTGTGACAAAAGGATATTGCACATTCACAAAGCATATTCCTCTTTACTCTTCACCCTACCTGAAAAATTACCAGGCCGTTTTTTTCTTCCCTCCAATTGAACAGATACACAAAGAATATCAAAAAACATGCAGCAATGCAAGCTCTAGCAATGCAAGGGAAGTTTAACAGTGTAGCTGACAGAAACCCTCTCAGCTCTGCGAGGAACCTGAAATCCGGTAGACTAAGTCTAAAATGAGAGATGATCAGGCAGTATTTAACATATGCACAGTGTTTACACTGTGACACACTTTGGAATTATGTTCTATATGGAGCTGACATAATAGATGGTATCTGACAACATGGTTATGTGAAAGCCACATGGAGATGTACTTCAAAGTGCCCTGAATCTGTCACGTAACTCCTTCACAATGGTGGCCTCGAGCTTGAAACATGGTTTAAAAATCGTGAAAGTTGAGGTCATAACTCTAGTCTTTTCTCCCCTTTCAAACTGGCAACTCTATTTGTGGTTGAAATGACTAGACTGCTGACACAACTGTACTCACAAACTAAACATTTGTAGAATAAGTACAATTTTTTGAGTGAAAAAATACTGTGTCACAATCAATCCTACCACTTGCTCTTTTAAATAAAAACAGTTCCTGCTTGTCTTTAGTGGCTGTGCCAACTGCAAAATGCTCTTGAAACATTCACTGCACACCACCAAAACCTTAAGGAGTTTTTCATTCCAATAATTAAAACATAGGAAAAAAAAGAAAAAAAATTAATTTATCTTTAAATCCCTTTCAACAGCACAGCCATCCTACTGAGGAGCTGCGGAGAGCTAACTAAGCTCCTTAATTCCCTCCTGTTTAACCCACTCCTGAAGACTGATGTTCTAATGAGATATCATTAGAAGATTCTGTCCTTTGCTGTAAAGCATTAGAAATGATTCCACAACACATTCCAGGATAAAATGGACTCATAACTCTTGTACAACTGGGTAACACAGTGCAGCTTTGGACTTTGTATACTTTTCTACAGCAGGCAAGGTACTGAATGAGAGGTCTGCCTCCAGGCAGGTCACAGCGATCAAAAAGACCGACCCAAAGAGCAGGAATCCTTGCCATAACTGTTGGGATAGCAGAAACCCAGACACTGTAGCAGTTTATAAGTGTATAAACTTGGTTCTGGCACCGACAAATTTTTTATTTTGGCTGCTTGCCAACGAACAAAAGAAACTTGTGTCTAAACAATCTAGACATTAAATGTACGGGAAACCTTATCTTCTGACTTATGTCAGAAGATGACAAGCAGAGCTGGCGAAAATAAAGACGCACTGCCCTAGGAGCCAAGGGCAGCAGCTCTAAGTACAGCAGGATTTTTAACACCCAACCACCTCTTCATCTTGGCATTAGTAGTTGATTCATCTACTTTGCCAGCCACAGATGTCACACTGAGGAAAACTTCACTTGGACAATATAACACAGAAAAGAAACTTAAGACCACACAATGCTCTTATTCATTCTGTCTTGACACATAAGAAAACAGCATCTAAATCAACCTACATCTACCTACACAAATCTTCAGGTGGTTGTTTCTGTTTCAGGAATGCAAAACATTGTCAGTAACTATTTACCTTAAAATAATTTCTAAGAACATGGTGAAAGTGTCTACATAAAACTTGCTCTTAAAAAAAAAAAATCTTTGAAATTCTTTAATTAAAGAAATTTAAAATACTATGCATAAAAAGAAGGAAACAAACAAACACAACCAAATGTAAAGTAAACAAAAAAATGTGTCAAAAGGATTATTTTCTGGCCACTGTTCAGCCAGCCGGTTGAAATGCAGCAGTGCCTTGGTTTAAGCACACATCACGCAATTAAACACTGCAAAGTGCCAAAGCTAAATAAATTTGTGAGGGAAGCCTTACCAGGGCCTTTTCTGGACTTAAATGCAACATATTTAAGTGGAAAGCTCTGCCAGTAGTGCTGTTTGTGTATGCAAAGTTCACCTCAGTTAAGTCCATTTATAACAACATCCAAGTCTTGACTAACTTTATTTTAAATTACAATAGATTACTAAATTAAATAAAGACAGAACTGCTGACACACGTCTATCAGTACAAGAACTCAACCTCATTTACAGAGAGGCTAACTACAAGTATTCTGTTTTATCTAAGTGACTGTACCTTAACAGTCCATAAATACATAAACACACCACACTTCATAAATAAGCTCTGCTGCAGTGTAATTTTCTTTTTGAAACAGCAGCCCAAACAATCTGAAGCATTTCACACAGAGCAAGTACAGCATCCAAACAGGAGGAAGACCTTAAAAACGTTAAAGCTTGTTCTCTGGAAAGTTTCCCCATCACTGCATTTTCCAGTAACAAAGATGTTGTCAAAAATGACAATGTTTTGTGTCCCCTGATGATGCCTTGCTAGCATTTGGTTATAAGCCATAAAGCAGGAACAATTTCAGCCTGTCAGGAGTCTAGCTAATGCCCAGTTTCCCCCTAGAGAGAATTCCTGTCAAACGTAATGAGAGCTCCAAAGGCCCTTTCTACAACATAATGAGCACTTAGGCCATGCTGGTGATCAGCCAGCAAAAAGCATCAATTTGAGCCTGGCTACACCCTTGGGGGTAGACGTCACCAGTTAATAAGAATTATGATTACTATCTGTCAAAAGCCTCCTCAGAACTTATCGTTAGCAGTGGAAATTCAGAAGAATGTCATTGTTAGGCTTTTCTTTTTTGCTTCCTGTAATCTAAGGCCACCTACATACTGAACTGCAACACCATTTGGCATCCTCACTGCAGGCATCTAAATCAATAGTCTTTAACATGAAGGTGCTACTTTTACCAGAAATTGGAATTACTTAACATGTAAAAGCATAGTATCTGAGACTCACATCCAGAGAAACGTATTTATGCCTTCAAAAGCCTATTCTTCTCAACAGCACACACAGAGTAAGCGTGCACTACTCTCCCCAGCTACAACCAACACAGATATAATGCTCTGTCATAAATCTTAAAAGCTTCTGAAGTATCACTGCCTACTGGGCACATAATTCTAACTGCCATGCATATAGGACATTAAACCTCTATACATATGTTAAGGTCAAAGTGGAAACCTTAGTTCTCACACACTTGAATCCTGTAGGTTTAATTGATTTTATCTAAAGTTAATTCCTAGTACACAGACTGAAATCACACATTCCCTTCAAAGATCCTCTGAAAAGAACATCCTTTTTGCAACAAACGAGCTTCCTATACAGATGCTGACTTCCTCACAGGTTACAGTATGCCAAGAAGTTGTTGAAGAGAAAAAATCCAAGAAAAGAATCTTGAAATCACAAAGCTAGGAAAGTCACCTCACAGAAAAACTGACATTCTTCTAAAATACAAGCCACAAGAAAGTTAGTTAAGCTACAATACATAACAAAGTCAAACACTAAGCTTGCTGTTCCATCTAGTTATTTGCTGCATTATTAAAAAAAAAAAAAAGGTTGTCATAATACTACTTCTTTTAATGCCATTTTGAATTGAAACAAGCATACCTCCAAAATTCAAAAGAACATCTACCCAGATTTGCAGACAGAAAGCTATCATGGAAATTACAATTCCACCTTACCAAATATCATATTTTTAGGGGAAAACAAAACAAACAACCACAACAACAAAAAAAAAAAAAAAATCAAAGAGTTCAGAGTTACAAAAGCAAAATTCAACTCCATAATTCACTTGCTTAATGAATGTCTTTGAATATACTGAAGATCTGAAGCCTGAACTAATCAATTTCTTCGCTGTGCCCTAGCCGGTCAGCCATGCTCTTTAATTTAATGAAACAAGAGTTTTAGATGAAATAGCACATACACATCAAGAAAGAATTGTATTGTTGCACTTTGAAATGTGTCCAACTGTGCAACTTCATCTAATGATAATTTTTTTAAGAGGCCATCGATTTCTGAAAGACTTATTGTACTAGCATCTTGATGAAAAAGTGAATGTCAGCATATCTACAGAATACTTACACCCTGCCATTAATGCTTTATTTGGCAGACAATGACTACTCAATTGAGGGTCCTCTGGGCTGTGCAATCATTTAGCTTTTCTTCTCTTATGAGGTCCTTAGTGTCTTGTTCCAGTTCAATACTCTTTTTATTCACCATTATAGTGGCCATAAGTGTGAATTTTATGGGAACTTGCAAACTCATAGTCATAACTAGAGCTTTCCAAGTCACTAATCTCTTCATACCTTTATCAGGCAAGGATTTGAGTAACTATGACTGCATATGCTACACAGACGTAAGATCAGTTCTACATGTCACAGCCTCTACCAGCAACAAAACAAACAAACAAAAAGAAAACCAACGCAAAAACCCCCAAACTTGTAAAGTACTGAATTACATTTTTAAAACCACAGTTACAAGACCTTTCCTATTTATGCCAAAGTCTTTTCAGGACCAAAAAGGCCTTGATGCTTAATCTAATCTACACCTTATTTGACAGGAGGTAAGCAGAGGTCTACTAATCAGGCTATTGCTTCAGACACCAAACAGTCATCTGAACATAAACAGCACAGCTACATTTAGATACACCAGACAGACTGCAGATTTTGTGGTTTAGAAAACAAAATGTCTTACCTGTTTGTGCATTTCAATGTTTAATCCATATGACATTTCATAGTACTGCAAATAAATGGGCATACATTATTTTCTTATGCTGACTTACATTAAGGAGATATTTACTGAAATAAAAATAAAAACAAATACACTTACCATCACATAATGCCTCTGCATTTCTGTCTTTTCACTTGCCAGTTTCTCACATTCCAATTTAAGGCTACAAAACAGATCACGTAATTAATATAACATCATGCTTAGATGTAATGTCATTTTTTTTGACATCTACCCACCCTATTTTTATTTTGACAGAAGCTGCTAATTAAAAATCCTCATAAACTAATCTATACTATAAAGACTTAATTCATACTTCAAATAAAAAGGCTGAAGTGGAAATTTAAAGAACATTTCATGGGTGCTGCATGAGGCCCGAACTGTCTCCAGAACCCAAACACGTCCATTTTTCATGCTTTGACAAGGAGCTGCTATTAAGTGCTACAACTTAAAAGTTAGAACAGTATGTGAATTTCTCCAAAGTATTTCTCATGAGTAAAATAGGTAAGAGAGTAATTTCTTTCTGTACAGCATTTAGTAAATTACTGCCAAGTAACATCATTCACTTTTACAATTACAACTTGAACATAATTCTTGCCTTAAATACACTCTAGCAAATATTAACTTGCCCAGTGCTTGAAAATGGGTACTTGCAAGTTTCTTTTCCATTTTCGTTTTCATAAATAAAAATAAGTTGCATTTGGCACTTGCACATCTCATCACAAACAGTGGTATAGTTCTGACTTTCATTGAGAGCCTCAAAGTTCCCTTTGTTCTCTATCAAAATGATTATTTTTTAATGATACTTGTGAGCATCCTGTGGAACAGTTAGAGTGCAAGCAGCATTTTTCACTTACGACTATGATACCGAATGTTTAGTTTCGGTATTTCTTAAGCAATACATTGTATTTCTTAAGCAATAAATGGCCTAAGCAGGTTAATGGTTTTTTGTAAGACTACAGTATCATAGGTAAAGGAAGAGCAAGCGTAACAAAAACCCAGCGATTTCTAACTGGGAAGCCTGTAAAGCTTTTACTTATCTGCAAATACTCCAGCTGCGCATAAGTACAAAATTAAGGACGATTAATGCTCGTTAACACCAGTTGCCCAGGGTAACAAAGAACCTGCACCCAAAATCTCTGAAAGTACCTCAGAAGCAAGCACACAACCACAAAGAACTTCTCAGGGGCAGCACTGAAACGAGGAGAACATCCCACGGCTTCCATGGATTCTAGTAAACTTTGTGTTACTGCTCCAAGTCCTTGTGTGCTTTAACCATCCTCCCTGGCTCTTAACCACAGGACACTGGCTTTTAATTAATTTTTGCAATAACACCACACACAAATGGGCAAAACACGGGAAGTAGCCTCCTTAAAGCGCTGTACCACAGAATTTGCACAGGTATTCTCTCTCAATATACTGAAATGATCCCCGCACATAACGTGCATAAGAAATACTGTATTTTTTCAAATGCACACAGGTACCAAACGCTCCAGCTTCGACACCACCACCCTTCCGCAGCTGCCAGGGGACCACGGGCACTCGGCACCCCCTGCCCCCGCCGCGGACGGGGGCTGCCCGCGCTCCCCTCATCGGCCCGTCGGGGTCCCTCGGCGGGGCTCTGTCGCGACGCCGCACGCCACCACCTGGACGTGCCCGTTCGGTGCAGCCCCCCGCGCCCGGCCGAGGACCGGGCGGTAGACCCCGGTCCCGGGGCGGCCCGCAGGCGCTCACCTGTGGTACTGCGCCTGGAGGAACTGGAACTCTTCCTTGATGCGGTCCAGCGACTCCGGGATGGTGAATTTGAAAGGCTGGCCCGCAGCCTGGTGCGGGGTCTGGCGCGGTGGCGGCACGGGAGAGAGATGCACGTTCAGACACAGCGCGGCCGCCCCGCGGGGAAGAGGAGGCGGCGCTGCCCATCGCGGCTGGGCCGGAGAGATGGAGAGAGCCGCCGGCCGGTCCGCCCCCGCCCCGGGGCGCTGCGCACTTGTTACCCACCTTCCCGTCCCTCATCTGCGATGGGGCCGAGGTTAACCGCGCTCCGGCTCCGACCCACCCGCTCCTGCCGCCACCGTCTACACGAAAGCGGGGCGTGCCGGCTCCACCCCGCCGACCCCCGCCGCGGAGACACAACCAGCCCCATTCCGGGCGCTGTGTTCGGCGGATGCTGCCTGGCCCGACGGTGACCCCCCCCCCCGCCGTCATTCCCAAGGCAAATAAGTTGTCCACTCAACAAAAAGTAGAGGGGGCCGCTCCGGCAGGCAGAATGAGCCGCTCCACCCCGGAGGGAATGAACTTGTGAGGGCGCCTTCCTCTCCCTTCCCCCGCTCCAGCCGAGTAAAGGAGCTCCGGACCGCCCGGCCCTCGCCCCGCGCCCCTTACCCGCGGAGCGGCGGCCCAAACCGTACTTACGGGATGCCGGCTCTGGGGGAACATGGCTCCGGCCGCGGCGGGTCTCCCTCGCAGCGCGGTTATCGCGGCCAGACTCCCCGCCCTGCCCCGGCTTCACACCCTGTGCGCCAAGGGGACAGGAGCGGCGACACCCGCCGGCCACCCTTTCTCCGCCGCCCTGGGCAGGAGCGGGGCGAGGCGCGGCTCAGTGCCCCTGCCGCGGGGACATCCCCCAGCCGCGGCGTCCTTTGTTGCTGTCGTTCCGGAAAGGGATGAAGGTGGCCGGGAAAGGAGGACGGGCCGCGCTCGGGTCGGTCACCACCGCTCCGCGCTCCTTCGGCGGCGCTTCGACCGGCGGGCGGCGCCCGCAACGCCCGGGCGCGGCGGGACGGGACCCGACGGGGCGCAGGGGGGAGGCGACAGCCGCCCCTCAGCGATAGTGAATAATCCCCTTCACGGACTCGCAAGTGGTCGATGCGATTGTAAGGCCGGAAACCCCGAGCGGAGGCGACTCCTCTCTCCACTTCTGCCCCTTGTCAGAAGGGGAAAATCCAGCCTGACGAAGCGGGACGCCGTGTCAGCAGAGGGACCGTCGCAAGCCGAGGGGGCGAGAGAAAGTCTCCAGTGAGGAACGCGCTGCTCCCAGGCGTCGGCGCAGGGGCCAAATCCCCGGCAAGACACAGAGCGATGATCAAGGGAGGAAGGCAGGAGGAGGAGGAGAAGGAAGGAGGCAGGCGGGGGCTCTTGCACAGCCGTCCCCGATCGGAGCAGCTCCAATAGCACATGCACGAAACGCTGGAGGGCAGAGGAAAGGGTACCACACACGCAGCACAGGCTCTTCCGTTAGTTGCAGAGAAGTCTCTAGGACAAAAGGAAAGCAAACCCCTCAAGATGCTCGCTGGCCTTAGCGTCCACGCAACCAGCCCCGTTGGGGATGATTTAAAAATAAAAAAAAAAAAAAAAAAAAAAAGAAAAGAAAGCGTCCGTATCGGGTTTAAATCAGACGGGAAGCTCCTTCGTGCAACGGCACCACTACAGCCTCCTCCAGGCGGGCGCGCATCTGGGAACTGCGCGTCTCACCAGAGCCCCCCGAGCGCGATATATCGCGGCAACATCAGCAGCAGCATCATCCTCACCCTCGCTCCCCTCCGCGGTGGCCCGCCGCTCCTCGCCGACCCGGGATAAAGTTCTCCCCGGTTGAAAAATCCGAACCTGAGAGGACAGGAACACCACCGGCTTCGTTTCCCCCGTCCCCTCCGCGCCGGCCAAGGGCAAGGGGAAGCCGAGGCGGCGGCCTGGCGGGCGGCGCTCGGCGGGACCGGAGCGCGGCCGTGGCCGAGCTGGACACGCCGAGCTCGCCCGCGCCGCTTACATTAGCACGCGGTTTCACACTCCGCCGGCTAACCAGCCGCGCGGCCCCGCCCCCGCCACCGCGCGGCGGGTCGACAGCCCAATCGCCGGCGCCATCGCCAACGTGGGCCCGTGACGCACCCCGGCCCCGCGGGCCAATGGCGAGAGCCGGAGTCGCGCCGCCTCTCGGCTTTCGCTGGGAAGCGTCTTGCGGCGGAGCGGCGGGAGCGCTCCGAGCTGGCCAATGGGAGGGCGCGGGGCGCGCGGCGCCGCGGGGGGGCGGGGAAGGTCGGCGGGAAGGAGAGCGGGGAGGCCGAGCTGTCCATCAAAGTAACGTGGGGCTCGAGCGCGGGCGGAGCTGCGGGAGGCTGCGCGCGGCGCATGCGCGCGCCCCGCCTCTGCCGGAGCCGCGGGCGCGGAGGAGCCTTGCAGCGCGGCGCGGCGCGGAGCGGAGCGGTGTGTGAGGGGAGCGACCGGGACAGACAGCGCCCCGGGACAGCAGCCCCGGGATAACCCGCACCGCACGGCGACCCGCGCTGCGACCCGCGCTGCCACTGCGGCTCAGGCGCACGGCCCCGCCTTGTTCGCCAAGCGACAGCGGCGGTGCCGTGGCACCTGCTGACAACGTGCCACGGAAAACGCCGAAAGGAAGGATAAACCCTCCCGCGTGCTTGCGCGGCTCAGGGCACGCCAACTGCTGTGTTGGTTGGAATGACCCTCTGATCAGTCGGAAGTTGTCCTTTGGGGAAAAATGGCTTCTTTTTAAGAGGGGCCTGATAGAGGAAAGCTGTCAAGAACTTTGGTTTATAGGCCCCCGTGAGATATATGAGGTCAAACGAATTCCGCATACTGTGTGTGCTTGCTGAGGAGATGACAAATGGTGACATAGTTTGCAGTGGGAAGTAAACTTCAAAACATATCCTCTATTAGCAAGCACCTTATTCATAGCAGAATTCCACAATGAAGTGTGAAATACTGGTACCTTTGCACTTAGAACAGTGCCTTAAGACACACTTATGCTGACAGTATATATCCGTGGGGTACCTAAAAAGAGGTCTTATAGAATGTTGAATCACGTTATTTAAACACTGTAAAGGCGATGTTATAAGCTGCATTTTCTCACAATTGCCCGTTAATGTTTGCTAGATACAGATTACTTCCTTAGAAGTGTACTGTGCTTCATCTTGTATCCTAAAGAAAGAGCAGTCTTTGTTTAAAATTCCATAGGAAATTTGATGTTTTGCAGTATCAATGTAAAGCTTTAATCATTGAGTGATAATTTCCCAGTATTATTCCCAGAATATTCCATATTCCCATTTTTACTTAAAAAAAAAAAAGGAAAGAAATTGTCTCAGTCTTCTGCAGGGCAAAGTTTGGACTTTATTCCAGGACTGCAGAGTTTTGTCAGTTAGTACTGATACATCTATGTCTCCATGCATATGTCTGTGTGGCTGTATATGTGTCAATGTAATGGTGTCTGTACCTGTAGGTGTACATATGTATGTGTGTGTCTGTTTATGTGTATGATGTATATGTGCCTACATTCTTGGTAACACAGAAATAAATATGTGGGCTTTTAATGGTTTTTAAGAGATGAGGCAAAATACCCTTGATAGTGAGCTGTGATAGTTTGTGGTTCCCAGGACAGGAGTGTAAACTTGTCTGGTGTTCCGCCTGCATAACCAAAGCTAAAAATCTTGCATTCTGTTCCGAGCTCTTCCCTTGTTGTCTTGGACAAGCCAACTCACTGCTCTGTTCACAGCAATGGAAAACTTAATTACTTAATGCTTATTAAAGTACTTAGATCTTCAGATGAAAGGTGCCATAAAAATGCAAACTATGATTATATACTTTGTGTGTGTACCTAGTAGCTATGGAGTCTATAATAATGTAACACTTACCTAACTTTCGTTGTACTTTGCTTAACCTGCTGGCACAAGTTGTTAATGAGATATTGACAGATATGACATTAAAACAACACTGTGTTTTGGAACATAAACAAAAGAGGTTTGGGTTTTTTTTAATTGCTCACGTACATGAAAGTTGAAATGTCTTGTTACCTGTATTTGTCAACATTAAAATGTCCAAGGCATGTTTTAACAGAAAGAGAAAAGCTCTGTTTTCCTGGGTTTTATTAGCAAGTGCGTTTAACCTACTTAGACTCTGGAATCAGACACTTAAGGGCATTTTGAATCTTATCCATTATATTTGAGATAGAAGAACTGTACAAGCAGGAGCAAAATCAAATGTGATGGTTCTTTTTTCAAATGAGAGCTCTGACATTACATAGCAGGAATTATAGCCAACATGATCTGATATTTAACTAATTTATAATGCATCATCATTGGCTCATTAGTGCATAAAAATTATTTTTGTTGGATGGGTATAAAACTGGATTAATTCCAGGAAACTGAACATTCTCATTCCATGGCAATATTCACTATTTACACCACAGAAAGGCAGTAATATGGCTAAACATGTTGTATTCAAGTAGGTAGCATTTTATACCCGATTATTATGCCACAATGCTGTATGTATTCTACACAATTCTCAAACCGGATTAAAAATAATTGGTTTTAAATCCCTCATGTTTTAAAAATAAAGATATTTCCTTCTGTATTAACCCTCCCCAACTGTTCTGTCTAATCATCCATTTGACTCTGTTGTTTGAAATTAGTTGTTTTCTACTGTAAAAATTTTAGTATAGTCTTCCTACCTCTTATAACAAGGGGCCTAATCCTAAATGGTCATAATATGTGCTGAAAACTCACTGGAAGCAGCTGGAGCTTTGAGTGAAAAAAAAACACTTTTGGGTCGAAAATTTAGGTTAAATACACTGAAAGAGTTTCATATGGAGCATCCATTCTTTAGGGAAATGATGTATTGTATGAACTTCTGTTTAATGCACCGTTTATTATTTTTTCCTTCACTGTTCACAGTACTATTTACAAGCAATATTTTTTAACTTTGCACAAACTGTCACATAAAACAACAAGTTTGATGATGTTAGTCACTAGGAGTTAGCTGCAGGTGGGCGGTAAACAATTTAACAAATGTGTGATTTGTCCCACTCTTCTACTCTATATAGTGAGAGCAAATCAATGGAGGAAGCAAATCAATGGAGGAAGCAATTCTAGAATTCAATAGAATTTATGCTTTCAGAGTTTTAGATAGGAAGATCATTGGATTTGCAACTGAAAGAGAAACATGCGTGTGTGCATGGGCATGGGGGTTGTTCTATTTGATTTTGTTTGTTTTAGGCTTTATTTTGTTGTTTGGTGGTTTTTTTAAATGCCAGCATGATGCAGGTGATATAGAGAAAAAAATAGTACCTGACTCATATAATACATGGTTGAAAATACGGCATAGTGGTGATTGTTTATAGAGTTGAAATAATAGTAATTATTATAAGGGTGTGCAAAACAGTATCACTTTTAAAATATTTATTTATTTATGAAGTGGAAATGATGTGTGCAGGGTAAAGCAATTGTATTTCTAATTATTTGCTGTCTTTTGGCTAATAGCCATTGCATACCCTCTTTGTAATTTGATTTCTTTTTAATTAGTAGCTTTCCTTGTAGGCAAGAATGTTCAAAAAGTTGCACCAGGTCATTTTACCATCATGGCTGTATTCACTTCCCCCATTCCTCCACCCTTAAAAAAACCCTTATTTTAAAAAAAAAAAAAAAAAAAAAAAGCCAGTAGCAGATCGTGCAGCACTAAAACCTCAAATAGAATGAGATCCAAAGAATCCCTTTTGGTTTCACACAATATGGTAAAATTAGAGATTGCAGGAAACCAAAAAAAATTAAACTGGGAACATTTGAAAAGAAATGACTGGGCTTTATGAAAATGACACATTGACTGGCCAGTGTGTTTTTTTATCGACAATTTCTTTGTTGAGGCATAGATCAAAGAAACCTGCATATGTTTTCATTTTGTTCTAAGTCTAACTAGAAAATTACATCCAGATGTTTAATAGGCATTCTGTTGGTTTTCTGCATTGATTAGATATGTTGGTACTGTTTGCTTACAAGTGTAGCCGGATCATTAGCTAATGCAAAGAAATGTTTGTAGCGAGTTGCTAATTAGGTCTTTTGGAAACTCTCCATACTAAGGAACAATTTGTACAGTGGCCAGAAAAACTTGCGGTACTTGAGAAGTCGCTTTCCCTTCTGTGTCTGGGAAAAAACCGTCAGTCGCTTTCCCTAATCTTCTTTTGCCTACAGGGATTGCAGCTTGATCCCAGTGGGGTGAAGTGCAAATAAATTAGGAAGAGACCACACACACACACGTGCGCGCGCACACACACACTCCCAACACACACACCCCCCTCCGCCCCCAATCTGCTCCTTCAGTCAAAATTCAGTTGTACAATCTTACAAAAAGCTAGCCAAAATGGAGTGCTTAAAGCTAAAATGTGTTAAATTTTTAACATTCATGTTATCAAATACACAGCATTTTTGAGCATACTTTAGAGACAGATGGGGAAGCCCTTTATGATAAATGAGTGTACTTGAATTCATTACTGTGGTACTTATAATTAAAGTAGCTCTTTCTCAACTTCACTACTTCTGCAGGGTACTTCAAGACAAAGCTTAGGGAAAGTTGTATACATGGATGACAGAGGGGTGAAAGAGGCACAGAAGAACTTTAATCATCTGTGTTTTGTTAAGTCCAAAAAGAGGTCAGATGTATTACCTGTTTACAATATTGACAGAGAAATTGTTGTAGACTTCTTGGCTCTGGCCTGATAACCTTCTAGGTGCAATGTCACCTTTCAAAGGATGCTTGACAATGTCAATGACCTTTCTAATAAAGACCACTTGCCAGTGTATCACACTTCAGCCTGTAGCAGGATGAGGCATCCATTGCAGGAGGTGGCAGCTAAAGGAGCAATGTGTGTATATTTTGTACAGTAAATGAGAGTGCATGATCATACCAGCTCCCTGATCCTGTCATCAAACACATGACAAAGTTTTACTCCTGGAAATAGTCCTTTTGAAGTCCATGACAATACTTGCTTGAAAAAGGATATCTTTGTGTCAGACTTCACCAGATCAGGGCCGTGCATATGGAATGGTAGGTTGTGTGTGACATACATATGCAAAACATATGTGTTTTTACCAAACACATGATACCATGCAACTGTAGACGTTTTATCTCTCTTTTCGGGAGCTACCTAAAAGATTACCACAAAGGTACCATTAACCATTGCACGTGAGTCAACTAGTTGTGGTACACTATTTTTCCTTGCCTGGCAAAATACTAAAACTTTCCCATTGCATTTTGATTCCATATATATTGTCTTTTGACAGAATTTGTAGAATTTTGTTTGCCCCAAGCTGTCAATAACATTGGAAAGAATCTACAGATCACCAAAGACCCTTTGACTTAAAACCACAGGGGAAATAGCATTGAGGAAAATGGTTGTATGGAAATTATGCTTTCAAAACATTTGTTGAAATGGCTGAAGGAAGTTTTGTTGTACAAAGAAAGGGATTTTCTGAGAGGGACGGCTCCAAGTGCACTGGCATTTCATGATTAGGAACAGCAACGTGCTTGCTGCTGCTAAGGTACATGAAGCCCTATCTTTTACCCTTGTATCTCTTCTCCATGTATGAAAGTAGCAGCCTTTAGGAATTGTTTAAGTACGGATGTGATACAGAAATATTGTGTGTGGAACCATAACGCTCTGTCAGCCATTTGGAAGCAGATTCAACTGAAAGTTGGCTAGAGTTTGACAGCTGTTTCTCTCTGTAATAATTCTGCCTCTCAGTCCTTCAGAAGAGGTTCTTGCCTATACTGAGGTTATAAACACCATATGAGCTGTTCTTATACCAACCTTCTACTGCAGACCTCAGATTTCAGCCTGGTAGAGGCTAGACGAAAGCAGCTTGTCCTGTTCTGCTGTCTCATCAGTGCGGATGCTGTAATGTGCTGTCTTGCTACAACTTCAACATCTGTGTGGATGCTCTTACAGCACTGGTGGCAAAAAGGCATTATGTCTGTTTACAACTTTCGCTTGCCCTGAAAGCTCTGGGCTTCCATATTCTTGATGGAATTAACCAAAATGTCTTTAGGACCCAGTGGGAAGTGGAGAAATTATGTGAAAGAAGTTGCTGGACAAGAACAGTGATGGGGAGGAGAGCAGGGGAGAGGAATTAAACAGGGAGGGAACATTTCAGTACCGATGTGATGCAATTCTTAACAAATGTGGAAGTTTCCTTAGTAAAAAACCATCGAACTTCAGGCAAGATTGTAAATGGTAACAGTTGCTCACAACATAAAAAGAAAATAATTAATTATCTGAGTCATCCAGCACTGTCCACGTCTCTTTTTTTTTTACTTACGCTGCCCTTCCACTACATTCAATGCAAGCGTCTAAGTTTATATCCTGAAGGACAAACATGTAACAACAACTGTGATTATTAATAGAGTATATCCATTTTCCAAAATATGAAATAATAGATTTCATATTCAAATTATAAATTCCACCATTTGACATACACATAGAATTGTCACTAACACGTGTCATCTACTCAGTCCTCAAATGAATGTCCACATGAAGCATCCAATCAAAAAGGCATGTCATTCATCTATCCATCTATTCCGATACACTGGTATGCTCATAATCATTGGCATCACCCAGTAGAAAATTGGTATGAAGGAAAGGAAAAGTAGATCCATCCTGTTCAATTCAACTCATAAATTAATGCTTCTAAAATACCAATAGACCTTCTATTGCAGAAAACCACGTCATGATTGCACAGACAGTAACCATGTTCAGTAGTCCAAATGTCTGAATATTTAGCAGTTAGAAAGCATGATGTAGAGTTAATAATAATACTGTTTATTGAGGAGAAAGCAGCCAAAGATCCTGAAAGGACATAATTTATGAAAACAAGAGAGCTAATGAGCATAGTATAGCTGGGATGTTGAACATTGCTTTGGTGTGAAGGGGATGGTGGAGGCAGCAAGGGGTTGTGTTTTGTTGTTTTGGGTCTTGGTTGCTTTTTTTGGTGTTGTTTGGTTGGGTTTGTGTGTGTCTTTTGCACAAGAATGATTTTCCATCAATCCACCTGAGCTCAAAAGTAATGAAAATATGCACATATCAATCATTTACCATTATAAATTCAGCAGGTGATAAGACATTTTCTACCCAGCCTCTCATGTTTTCTGTTGTAGCTTTACTGTCTGTTAATGTCCTTATGCATGCTCAGGTGCTCAGCTGTTGGAGTTAAGTAGCATCCATGCAGAAGAAAATCTGGATGCAACTTGACCCTAGAGCATAACTCAGGAGAATGTCTATGCCCTAAAACTGGCAGTAGATTGTACTTTGGGAATAAACTGGATCTCATAAGTGAAACCATTATATCTTCATTGATTTTGCAATAAAATAATTTGAAAATCTCACCCATATAAACTCCAAAAAGCAGAGAGTAAGCAGCACAAGACATACAGGAATACAGGTGCACATACATCATTTGGCATTATTATACATTGAAGACAATAGTCTTATATTGCCCATATTTTGGTTTTGAATAAAGTCTCTCATTTAAATGAAGGAGATATGTGATTAGTATTCTGAAGGTGGGACAATACAAGAGCACTTTTATCAGTTCTCTTCACATCTGCAAATGAAATGTCTCCTCTCCTCTCCTCTCCTCTCCTCTCCTCTCCTCTCCTCTCCTCTCCTCTCCTCTCCTCTCCTCTCCTCTCCTCTCCTCTCCTCTCCTCTCCTCTCTCCCTCTCCTCCTCTCCTCCTCCCTCTCCCTCTCCTCTCCCTCCTCTCCCTCCTCTCCTCTCCTCTCCTCTCCTCTCCTCTCCTCTCCTCTCCTCTCCTCTCCTCTCCTCTCCTCTCCTCTCCTCTCCTCTCCTCTCCTTCACCTCCTTTCTTTTCTTTCCCCTAGTTTTTTCTTTAGCTCCACAAAGCTGAGATATATTTCTCTAGCAAAAGGAGGATGTGAGTAAGCATTTAGGGATATTTTCTATATGCATTTTGCATGGCAAATTCTACCGCCTTGCAGATCAATTCAGAATATGGCATTTAATTTTTAAGAGAAATTTAATAATCATTTGCAGTGATTATTAAATCAATTATTATTAAATCTTCAACCTGCAATTACCTAAATGCAACTCCTCTAAAAGAGCAGAGGTATTTAATTAATTTAATTAATGTGATAAAGCTTGGTCCATTTTGGCTGTATTTACATGATTTTATTAGGAGCCTGATTTTGCCTGTATTTCTTATAAATTCTGATGTGTCTGAATATATATAGACACCTGAATGCCTATCTCAAGTTTCTGTTTAAGGCAGTAGATATTTTTATTTTGAAATCATGCCCAGTTTGAATTAGAATGTTGTACAATTTCTTTCCTTAAACTATCAATTCCACTGAGGGGAAAAAGAAAGCAAATAAATGTATGGAGAAAAAAAATCACAGGCAATTGTTGGACTTTAGGTCTGTGTTCGTCTGAGATACTATGGGAAGAGAGAAGTCTGTGTTCTAAAGGATTTTTCTTTAAGTGGTTCACATAGGGCTCCTGCTGAACTGGTCAGATGGTACAGACCAGGTCCCACATGTTTTTAAATAAGTTTTGAGTATTGGTTGTTTCTCTCTGAACCAGCCAGCCAAACCACAAGAGAACTTCTGAATTCTCAATTGAGCAAAAGTCCCCACAAGCAAATTGCTCAACAAAGCCTGGCACATTTTGCCCCTGTGTTTGAGCACAACAGGAAAGAGAAGCATGTGTACTTCTATCCCGATTTACTTCTATCAGACGCCATTGGACCCCTCACAAGAGGCCCTAGGAGTATAAAGGATTGTCTATGGATTACTGCCCCAGGATGGTTGTCTTCTAATGGTTTCCGTTGAATGTGGGCTGCCAGCTGCAGCACAGGCATAAACCTCATCTCCTTTTCTCTGCCTCACACATTATCCTACCTTGTTTAATAGTGTAAGTCAAGCAAATGTGTGTCCCTGTCCCCTGAGTCATAAAGCAGGAGAGACTCTTCATGAATGAGGTACAGGGCTAACTATAGGTCTCTATGCATTCAACAGGTCCTATTCACTTTAAATGAAGTAGGATTTCATCCTAGGTATCTAACATGTTTAGTAAAGTATACTGAATGACCTAAGATATACTGAGAGTTTTCTATTTTCTCATAGAGAAAAGCAACCATCCCGAATCACCTGTGTTAACCTAATTGTGAAGCACAGCTTTCTTCTCAAGAAACCTGGGCAGTTGTGGAAATACTGCTGGGTAGAATTTTACTGTGGGGCATATTTGTTCCTCTTTGTCCACTCTTTCTTGTTTTAAGGTCTTTCATAATTTTGCTGCTCTGCATTAGTATCTTCTTCTTTTGCCTGCAAAGAACATGTGTGACTGGTTTACTTGTGTGCACAAAGAAGTGATAGAGTGTAGTTTATCTGGAATACAGTACTAGAAAATATTTTATAAGCAGCTCTTAAGTGCAGAAAAAATAGTTCTTTCTCAAGGTATCCTGCTGTCACTTATTTTTGTTTGTTTTTTCATTTGTTTTGGTTTCTCATTTAGTTGTTTGAATTTTTTATTCCAGAGTTTTTAACTTCTAATGAGAATGTAGCAGAACTTTAAAAATAGAAATCTTCAGATCAATCACTTTATTATATTGATAGTGCCCTGAAGTTTGTCATGTCATTGCAAGACATCTGCAGTAAATATCTAGTAAAAATGAAGAAAACATTTATTGGCATAATAAGTATTTGAAAAGCATAAGAGACTAGGAAATAGAGTTTAAGTGCTGCTTTAGATACTTGCTTTGTTGTATTTTTTTTTTCATTGGAAACATTTGAGAAACCTTTACATGATGTCTTGGGCCTAGTTAGATATTTTCTTCATGAGTGGGAGATTATTAGAGAAATCAGGGCTACTAGCATCTGGCCCAGACAGGAAGATTTTTCCTTTATAGAAGGCAGACTGTACTGCCTTAAGCCTCTGACTGAACTTCATCCTCTATCTAGCATGTGACTATTAATTGCCCACCAATGTATAAGTGTTACTTGAATGAAAAAGTGAATATTAGTGCTTTCCCAAATCTTCTGGAAAAGTATATTTTATAAAAATCCTGTACATATGAAATAAGAGTAAAATGTATAAATGTTATTCCCAGCTTTCTCTTGCATCAGCTGAGCAGAAAGGGAAACTCACTGTTTAGGGCACTAAGTGTGGTATATCCCAAATTATGGATAAGACACAAAATATTGTATGATACAGGGTATAATTTTGTTTCTTGGTTGTTCTGAAAAAACAATTTGTTGTTCTTCAGTAGATCAGAAAGTTGTTTATGCATATACATACATACATACATGTAATTACATCAATGTATACATAGAGATGTACATATAAAATAGCATGAGGTAAGAACTGAACTGTTTAATTCCCAGGCAGGGCATTCAGTGAACCTGAAGGGCTGTGAAGAGAACCTGATCCATGGGTGCTAAGCTTTCAGTTTATGCCATGATTCATTGAAGTCTAACCGAAGTAGCATCACTTTTTTTCTACTTTTTCCCATTGCAAATGATTATTCAAAATTAATACTGTCTGATTAAAAATGTCCCTTTTAAGACCATGAGATGCCAGGGAATGCTGTTGTCTTATGCTTTCAGCATTTTAGATCTGTTCCTCAATATAAATTGCAAACTGCAACTGGCACCTGAAAAATAATGTTAAAATACACTGAAAGTATTAGCATGACATTGATAAATACAAACAGCCAGTGTGAAGGAATATCACCTTAATTTAGATCTTCTGTTTGCAAATGTGTATATCTGTGGAAACAGACATATTAATGTAGTTTTTACCACAAAATAGATACATGGAGAATAATTTAAATTAATTTATAAATACCTTTTGATATCTTAAGGAAAAAAAAAAAAACTCCTGAAGATAATTCTGTAATTAAGAGTCCAAAAAATCTTAGCCTTTTAATCATATGATAAGAAACTGGTGGAACATTTTCTTGCACTTTAAGTTCCTGGGGTTTTTTTCCTAAACTTTATACAAAAATAAGGCAAAATATATTTCTTCCCTTTATTAAAAAATCAGATTTTATTAAATGCAAACTCAATTGAAAAAGTGACAGCATATTAAGTGACTCAAAGCTGTGCTTTAGACTTTGTGGATTTTTTCCTTACAAGTCACTTTGTTCATTTCTGGGGTTCAGAAATTCAGGTGGGTTTTAACATCTACATTTTTAAATATGAGGCTCTTGTTCCATTTTTTCTCTTCTTCCATATATCAAGTCTCCATGCTCATATGCAAGCCCACAAACAAATACATCACTAATAGAAAGATGCTTCATGATTATGGTGATGCAAAGCCACTGGGATTTGTGATCAATTTCTGCAGAATAGAAGAAATTATAAAAATATTTTTGTTGTGTTTTAGTGAAAGGATTTTCTAGATGATATTTGTACTTGGTTCTTTAGCTTATTAGATGGGAGACTGACATGATGTTTTACATTTGTAGATAGGAAGCAAACACGCCATGAACTTATTTTCATCCTTGAGTCTGGTTAAAGGAGAGCATGAGAATAGATGCACTTTTTGTCTATGTACAAAGGATAAACCATGAGACCATGTAGATATCTTATGTGGGGTTCACACTGCGCCTGGTTACCAAGAGCACAGCTGTACTCAGTACCAGACTGAGATTTTTGCACAGTGAATAATGACATGTCAGAGCTTATATAGGATGGTGATATGTCTGTATTTTCTCTTTTAATTTAAAACCCTCTGATACTGTTTTTAGAATAAATGGTATTCTATTCCACACATGGTTCTCTCTTTTCCCATTTGCATTACCCCTGCTGCCTACTTACTGGTGAGAGGGGGAAAAGATGTGTCTTTCAAGGCTGCAGAAAATCATGGCAGGACATACTCAGAAGTTACATCTTCGTCTTCAGCTGCTGTACAAAAAAACAAAAGTGTCAGTGGTTCACTAGGGGAATCCAAAAACTTCCACTGTGATGAAGTCCTCAGGTTTTATGAAAGAACACTGGAGCCAATCAATTCAGATATTCCTACGCCACTTCTTATGTATAGTGGTGTTGGTTTCATCCCACAGAATAATCACTGGTTGGATTTTTTTTTTAACATACCAAGTAACACCCTCAGGTTTCAGAGTAAAAACAGCCACAAATATGAAACCCTTTTTCATCCAGTCTTGTAATTCCAGATTGGAAAAAAAGTTTGGCTTGATGTCTATCCCATCAACTTTAGAGAAAAGACAGAATGTTTCTGTGAAGCAAAGGATAAATTAGTCAAATAATTTTTTCATTATATTAAAAATATTCTAATTCAAAATTTTGTTTTAGTCAGTCTGGATCAAAGTGTCTGTTGTTGCATTACCGCTTTAAACTAATCTTTTACATAAATCTGCTGAACATTCATGTGTCAGAGGTATTTTAAGAAAAAGTATTTAGTCAAGTGGAGGTTTTTTTGTTGTTGTTGTTGCAAGTAGGTTGGGCCCAGTAATTTCTCTGCTATTTGTAAACTTTTATCCGTGGGTATCTGAAATCCATCAATGAAGATAATGGTTATGTGTCTAGTGATTGTTTCCAGTTCAGTAAGAACTTAAAGGTCCAGCTACAGATCACTGCTAAAAGACCTCACCTTTTAGTTCAATAGGAAGACGTCTGTAGTTTGTAAATTAAGCATCAGGGTTCTACAGGTATTGAAGGTTATTAAAGGGAAGCTGTCACAATAAAAAGTTGGGGTTTATTCCTCTTGATTTCCCCAGAAAGAAACCTCATAGAATTTAGATTTAGGGCTGTATCTCTTTCAACTAGGATACAATAAAAATATTGACTAAAAATCCTTTAGTACTTCTTTTAAGGAATTTTTTTAATAACTGCTTTGGAGTATTTTGCAAAGTGTGTAGGTTTTAGCTTAAATTACCTGATTTTGTGAGATCTTTGTAGGAACATTGTGGCTAGCACAGGCTTTTCCCACGAGAATTCTTCTTGTGTTTTATAAATAAAGATAAAGTTTGGATGTTATTGGAACAGTGTCCCAGAACTTGGGCAGTGCAGGCCTGGCCAATCAGGCCTGGGGGAAGGCTTCTGACTGACCAATCTGGGTGACTTTTGAGAACTCTATATATGTGATGAAATCAAAACAATAAAGGGCATTCCTTCTTGCCACTGAGAACTGGTGTTTTCATTACTCTGCTAGCTGCTCAACAGCGACAGAACATATTTATATTTTTATTTCCTGTCATCAAAGATGTGCTTTTAAGGGGTGGAAACAAAGATTCACGCAGCCAAATGGTTCTCCACAAATCCTAAGATTCTGCTTCAAAATATATGGACCTATGCTCATATCAGTTATGAAAAAAAAGATTTAAGATGGAATTAGAAGCATGCCAAAATACAGTAAAGGGGCACAAACCTGCTTTGCAATTAGTGGCCACACCTAGGTCACTTCCAGTGTCCATGCTATCTCATTTAGAGATTATTATCAACCATGTGCTGGGTATTTTGGTGGAAACTAGTCCTTGATGTGCTTGTTCAAGGGAAAAAAACTGTGTGATTGCTTGTAGTTTTGCAGTACACTGATTTCCTTTGGGAGTAAGGGTGAAGTAGTTCAACCCATTGTAATGGGGAACTTGCTGTAATAACTACAAATCAACCTTGAAGAACTGAATAAATATGATTGGGTGCTAATGATATATTAAAATAATTTTCAAAGAGGACACTCAGACCTCCACTGGAAAAAAAACAACTGTCAAAACATTGAATTTGAATTTGTCATTTAGTTGTGTTTTTCATTTGGCATTTACAACTGCTGATCTACAGGAATAGCAACCCTACTTTATTGATCAATGCAAACTGCTGGAACAGCACTAGCACAACAGGATAATATACCAACTTGAGAGAGGACCAACAGCAGCCATTGGGAACATTGTCTTACCTCTCCACAAAATATAGGGATAGCCAATAGGTACAAAATTGAGAGGAGAAGCTTGCTTTTTCAAAAGAGAGGGGTGTTGACATTAATCTTAAAGGAGCGCAGCCAGTGGTTCCGTTCTTGTGTCAAGATGGGTGCTATTATCACATACTTTCACCTCATAACTGCATAACAGTGCTTTTGATGTAGAACAGTTCTGTGCAGGTTCCTCTGTACTGCTCCAATTTCCATTTACTTAATGAAAAATTTGGGGTGTGTAGTCAGATGTAACCATAAAGATACCTTTTGGTTATTTATTTTTGTCAAATATTAAGATTTTAGCCAGAAATTCATGAGAGAAAAGAGGTGCAACTGAAAAAAATAGTAAGAGGCATCTGGTGTACCCAGAGATTTTAGAACTAAGATTAGAAAAAAGAACCCCAAGGAATATGGATCACAGCTTCATGCTCTTAAACATCTAGATCTAACAGAGCTGCAGCAACTCCAAAGGGAAGGAACCACATCCACAAACAGATTTCATGCTAGCCACCACATGCTACATTGATAATGTGTGGTCATAAGCCATGTCTTCTTTCTGGTGGAGTTCCTCCTAATCTTTAGCCAAAAACAACTTTAAAACAATCTTTTGCTGGAAGTCATAGCAGTTTGGGGAATATAAGCAGACATTTCTATGCAGAGTGCATGGTTTGGTTTATGTCTGCTAAAAAGCTCTGTTTTATCTATCCTTAAGTGATAAAAACTATGGAAAATACTAAAAAAATCAATCAATTTACATTTTAAATCAATTATATGTTGAGCTTTCTCATAAACAGCAAGTCACAGGCATTTCTACATGTTTATATGTATGTTTGAAATAATAAAGCTCATTTAATATGATTATGCTGTAGTTCAGGTCCTACATTATTTACAAAAGTAACTTCTGGATTTTTTTTTCATAGTATCTGTTTTATAAATCTTGACTCATGGTTCTCAGACCTGGGATGTGTTACTGCAGGCTCCGGGAGGGTGGCACAGGCTGGCTCCCCTCCCGGACCAGGTCCCTGGTCCTCATAATTCCACCAGATCTGGGGCGCCCGGCCCCCGGGGTCCCGCGGTGTGGCGCGAGTCTCCCAGCCACAGAAATTCTAGCAGGAAACGTAGTGAGACGAAAGAACGAACTGGACTCCATCTCTGTTCTGCTAGGGAGGTTTATTTGGGGTATGGGGAAAAGGGGTGCAGGGAAGGAGAAGAGGGAAGGGAGACAGGGCAGGTAGCAGATGCTAGCAGCTCAGAGATGGAAGACCTCTCTCTGACGCAGACACAGGCTTATAAGGGGAAGAGAAGGGGCAGGATTTTTCTCCCCTGGAGCCAGTCCTGGGAGATGGAGGGGGAGAATTGACAGGGGGAACATACCAATAGGTTTTCAGGTACAGCAGAGTGCATATTTTAAAATGAACCAATGGCATACAGAGCAGGGAAACAATGGAAGCACATGGAATCCTAAAAACCCACATTGCTACAGGGACGTATCTTAGTGAGAATTAATATGCCTTTCTTAAATAAGAACATAACACAGTGGCTGCAAGTTGCTGTTACGTGGTAGAAGTCAGACTCAATTATCTTTCACTTCTACAATACTCTGCCTACCAAGATGCTCCTTTGAACCTCTACCAGGTGTCCTTCTTCATTTGGATTCTAACATCTGAAATGCAATGTACTAAGGAAAAGCAAAGGCCTACTCTGTCCCTAAGAAAGTCTGACTGTTTCTAGTGAGCAAAAAATCCCCTTCTGTCAATCATATATGGTATTTCCTTACGACTGAGACTTTTTATGGTAGTCTTGACTGGAATTAGTAGATTGGTCAACAAATGGTCACAGCTTTCAGTATTCAACAATCTTGGCTGTACTTCCTCATGTATTATTGCTGCTACCTTAAATTTACTTCCTTGTCTTTCAGAAATCAATGATTTTCACTCTCTTTATTAAAAAAACAAAGAAAAAAAAACACAGACAAGCAAACGAAAAAAAGACCCAAAAAACACCAAACAAAACCCCAAGCAACCAATCAAAAAAGCAAACAAAAATCCCACCAAAACCCAACACAATGTCTTGTTAAAGAAATGCAAGTGCATCCAAATTGATGAGACATTAAAGTTCTGCATCTTGTACAGTCATTGCTTCTTTATAACGTGTTCCCACTGTACCTACCATCAGATATGCACATCATGAAGTTGAAAGCACTTACAATTAAAAAATTATTTTTAAAAATATCTCTCTTCCTAAAGAAAATTTTTGCTGTTAAAATGCTGTGGTAAACTTTTCAGAAATTTTTATATTCCCTTGAGTTATCTGCTGTTCATTGTATGTGAGCACTATTGATGCACATCAATATGAAGAAATCCCCAGGAATTACATAGTAGTACAGAAAAGTTGCAATTTCTTCTATGCAGTAGCCCAAGAAGGACATTAACTGTTCAAAGATCTCTAGCATTTAATGGACTTAGTCTTCTGGAAATACATATTTTGATTGGAAACATAGGTTACTTCTATATCTTCTATGTCTTCCATATTTTCCTGAAGGACTTTTTGCCATTGTTCAAGGTTTCCAGTTGAAAAGTTCCACTTGCTTTAAACTTGAGAAGGTATCTTTATTATGATTATGATTATGATTATTATTTATTATTATTATGAGAGGAAGGAAGCATTACAAAGCATCAAAAGGGCAACAAAGTAAGGTATTTCTGAGAGAGCACACCATGTTTCTTTTGTAACATGCTGTATTCCTGACTAATAAATGACAGAAAGGCTGTGGATATAGTCTACCTGGACTTCCATAAAGCCTTCAATTCTGTGTCCCAAGCATCCTCCAGGAGAACAGGCAGCCTATGTCTTGGATGAGTGCATTCTTTGTTGGATAAAAACTGAGTGGATGGCTGGGCCGGTAGTGTTGGTGAATGGAGTTACATCAGCTGGCAGCCGGTCACTGCTGGGGCTCCCCAGGGCTCAGTGTTGAAGCCAGTTCTGTTTAATATCTTTATTGATGACCTGAGCAAGGGCATCAAGGGTATCCTCAGTCCATTTGCAGATGACTCCAAATGGTAGAAGAGTGTTGATCTGTCAGAGGCTCAGAAGGCTCTGCAGAGGATCTGGACAGGATGGATCAGTGGGCCAAGGCCAATGGTATGAGGGTCAACAAAGCAAAAGGCCTGGCCCTTCACTTTGGTCACAAGCATGCTTCCCAGTCCCCTGGGGGCAGATCTCTGTGAGAATGTAAAAGCAGTGGCTGCCAAGAAAGAGGGCTATGAAAAATCAAAAGCATTCCCAAAATCCATAGATAGTTGGTAGCTGAATAAGCAAGGTGAGGCACATGTCTGCAGGCCTTGCCTGTTAGGTGAAACTCCCTCTTAAGGGGACTCGGAAGGGTATGTGCAGAGAGGGCAGGCAAGTCCCAAAGAAAGACTGTGTATGCAGGTGTCGCTGTTGAGCAGCTAGCAGAGTAATGAAAGCACCAGTTCTCAGTGGCAAGAAGGAATGACCTTTATTGTTTTGATTTCACCACATATATAGAGTTCTCAAAAGTCACCCAGATTGGTCAGTCAGAAGCCTTCCCCCAGGCCTGATTGGCCAGGCCTGCACTGTCCAAGTTCTGGGACACTGTTCCAACAACATCCAAACTTTATCTTTATTTATAAAACACAAGAAAATTTCTCATGGGAAAAACCTGTGCTAGCCACATGTAGGCCCTGAAAAGCAGAAATACAACAGAAGAATTTCAGATTCCTCATCAAAATGTAAAGTAATTTGTAATTTTCTCATAGCGCTAGGGAATATTTAGGAGCAGTATATACTCAGACACATGGATGGCAGAAAAACAGCCTTGGTTTCTTGTGGCAGATCTGTAGGATTGGAACTACTGACCAAGGTCGTGAAGTGGCCTCTCATTCAGTTTGCAGATGTCACCAAGTCAGGCAGGAGTATTGATCTGCTGGAGGAAGGAAGGTTCTAGAGGACAGAACAGATCCATGGGCTGAGGCAAATTATATGGTGTTCCTAGCTTGTATCCAACGCAGTGTGGCCATTAGGACTAGGTAAGTGTTCATTCCCCTGTACTCAGCACTGATGAGGCCTCACCTTGAATCCTGTGTTTAGCTCTTTGCCCCTCACAACAAGAAAGACACTGAGGAGCTGGAGCGTGTCCAGAGAGGGGCCACGGAGCTGGTGAAGGGTCTGGAGCACAAGTCCAATGACTATGCAAAATTGTTTATTTGGATGTTTTGCGCCTGAAATTTCAGGCCCAAACTGTTGGTTAGTGCAAGGAAAATCATTATATCTCAATTAAAAGAGAAATGTCCACAAGTAGTTAAGCAGGCAGGTGTTTGCTACTGCAAAACCTGGAGCATGGATTCCATTCCTTTTTAACCAGTAGCTTACATATAAGAATTTGTTTTATTATCTAGATTGTCAACTTTTATCCTTTATTTGCAGAACGTCCGATTTGATGTTTAAATAGAATATTTTCTTTCAGATTTTCAGATGGTGATAACTAGGGTATAATTTATCTTATTAATCCTTTCAGGTTGCCTTGTTTACATGACTAATGTTCCTGCATCATGCATGTCTGATACCAACCCATGGCTCTGCTGTCTCTTTTTCTTCTCAACTAAGCTTAAAATCAACAAAGAGCTTTTCTATCTTTTCAATCTTGCATTTCACCTTACATGCCATTCAACTTTTAGAGGGTGTGTGAAACTCCTTTGGAGACAAAGTAGTAATTCATGTTTACCACTGAGAGAAACAATTACCTGTCTCTCATTTCCAGTAACCTGCTTCTAATAGTAAACACAGTTTTTAAAAAAACCCTGCCTTCATACAAAAAGAACTAATTTCCTTGCTGCTCAAAGCTTTTTATTAGTAATAATATCTCTCTGTTTATATTTGTTGTTAGATTAATCCCAGAGGAGGAGAGGGAGGGGAAAGGCAGGGGAAGGGGAGGGAAAAAGAAACTTCAGTGGTGTTCAGGGAAATGAGAAAAGATGGTAGGTGAATATGACAGAAAGGGACTGCCTGGATCACTGCTTTCATTTGTGCCACACGGTAAAAGAACCTTGCATGAATAATAAGGTTAAATTGTCTGTCTTGAGAATTCTGTATTTAATAGCTATACAAACTGCCCACATGCATGTTTGAGGTCTGACTGTCTTTTACTTTTACAGCATGGGGCTTCCTTATGTTATATTAGAGTTTTGATTGATCCTTAAAGTAAGTTTAATTTATTTAAAGAAAAAGAAAATCTTTGAGTCTGGAAAGTCTGGAAGGTCATTCAATTTATTATAAAAATTTTATAAATAAAGGGTTTCTTATGAACCTTGCATTTGCCTTAGATACTTTTCCTAATAATATTTTTTAAAATACTTTTCTTTTAAATATTGCAATTCAGTTTTGGATTCTGTTTGGAAATAATTACTAAAGCATCTTGTTTGCCTGTTTCAGTTGCATGGAACCCATTTTTCATGGGTTTAGGGTTGCCTGTATTAATTTATACTTTCATATTTTAATTAATGAAGTTGGAAATTTTGCGGGCTTTGTGGAGGTCCTCACTATTGGCTTCTCTTGTCTTCTAAAAATAGGAATTGTTCAATGCTGTAAAAACAATTCTTACATGGGTGATTGACATTTTATGCTCATATGATTGTGCTTCTATGTGCCTTTCACAGAAAGTCATTAATGTCTCTTTTTTGTACTGAACTGAGGTGAGACTTGGGTCCCTTTGTGATAAACACAACACCATCATGAAAAACCAAGACACTTCCTGCCTCAGAGACTCACAATCCAGAATTAGACATTACATTCATCCCCCCAGAAGATGTTTCCTCCTCTTACAAAAATAAATATAATCTGATCTGTGTGAAAGATGCAGTGTAGGAAAAGAAAAGGGAAAGGTAGTCTTGCCTTAAGCATCTTTCCACAAACTGCACAAACTAAACGCTTACCAAAATTTCATATCTTGCTGTCGTGGACAATTCAGCAATGCACGTGATGAAGAAATGCTGGGCAAGCTCTTTACTTGAACTGAAAACACAGTTGACATCCAGATCAACTATTGTTATGAAATCTAGTGGCAAAACATAAAGTGTGTAGTCATAATGTAGTTAGGAAGTTATCTTTAATAGACTTTATGGAGGAGTGCAATTATTTTTAAATGAGAAAGAAGTAGGAGAGAAAAAGAAATTCTGAATTCTTATGTCTATTCTGACTTTTCCTTTTGATGATTTTGCATAAGTTGGTCAGCTACTGCATGGAGACTAAAGCTCTGCCCATCTCAAGGTCACTGTTTTTTCGCACCAGCTTTTACTGCAGCAGATGTTGTGTTGGAAGTAAAAGGCCTATACAGTCAAACATCTGATGAATATCTGAAGAGTATAATAAATTACTCTTTTGCTAATTCCCTTTCATCTGCATGTGTATGCTTTTGCATTGTTTGGCCTACAAGAACTAGTTTAAGAATGTTAAGGAGATTTTTCTCTTGTGGAGTTTTGGTTTTTCTCATTGAATAGTAGGAAAGTAGTTCCCTAATTTTCATCCTGTTTAAAGCAACTTTTGAAAGTGACTTAGTGTTAGAGAAAATGTGAGAGTAGTCTCATGGAAGACTTACAGAGCAAACTCCTTTGTTTCTTTTCCATACTAAACACTCAATCTGAGTGGTGTCATTATAAGGGCATTCTGGCAATGAGCGGAAGACTGAACATCGTAATTTTCATTTCTGTTTGTATGTCAGCCTATCAGGGTCGTGTCAGGAACAGTGCTTTTCTTTCTATATGATATGTTCAGAGGAGGAGTGGCAAATGGAAATAGTGCTCTGAATCAGAAAGCTGACACCTGGGAATGAATTTCTGGCAGATACTATATATTTTTTATAATTTTCTGCAGGTATGGAGACTTTTGAATAGAGGGACAAAATCTAAATGTCATTGCACACACCCCTTCAATTTTGTCACCACCCACTTTCTTGTAAAAAAGAGTCATTGATCCTCCTATGGAAAGTGATTTAAAGTTACTTTTAAACACAGTAACAGTATTAGATATGAGAATAGCCATCCATAGTTAAAATGCAGTTTCTTTTCTCAGTAGAACACTGTTACATTGTACCCGGACTGCCAGATCATTATTTTTCACTATGTGAACAAGGCTAATCTTGGCTCTCTGCAATGTCGTTCTTGGTGCTAAGATGAAGGCCACAGTTACAGGGATTTTGAAGAATGTAGGAAGGAGGATGATTTAAAGAGCCTTCTGAATTTAAAAATTGTTCCAATATTTTTCAATTACACTTTCCACCATTTCAAGTGAAATTGAAGCCTTACTCATACTGCGGTCTGATCCCTTGTTGAATTGTGTAGGGATATGGCTGGGCCCTGAGCTGAGGCTATGGTTCACATGGGGATTTAGGACTTTTGACAGCCCTTGGGCTTAAGCACTTGGCCAGTATGCAGTTTTGTATTATGCATTCAAGCTACTGGTACAACACAAGTGAAGGATGAGGTCCATAGAGAACCCTAGAGAAAAAACAGAGCTGTCTGAACCTGGATCTACAGAAATTTCAGGAGAGCTGATGTCTCAATTTCTATCTCAGTCCACTAGGTTTGGGATTGAGGGACGATAGTTCTTACAAGGAGCACCTACACCCACAGGTCAGGAGATTAACCTTTTCCTTAGACAGCTGGGAAAGCCAGAGACTCTCAAGTGCATTGAAGGAATAGAGGGGAGAGAGAAGAAGTAGAATTTCATTCCCTGTTTTTCCAGCATAGCATTGTTTCTGTTGAGCACCAGTTGTTGGAGTTTCAAATCTGTTCTTGTGTGATGATACTTTATGCTTTCCTTCTTTGCTCCAGCATACCTAAAAGGTCTGTATGATGCAATGTTCACAGGTTATAAGGTAGGAAGGAACACCTTTTTTTTCCTTGTCAATCATTAAGTTATGAGGCTTCACTCAATGTGTATGTCAAGCAATTATAAATAATTAAAACAGTCATGTACTTCAGAAGTAATGAGGGACACTGTCATGCTTTCAGTGAGAAGCTTGACCGGGAGCTTCTTTACTTTTTTGGACAAACAGAATTTCCACTTTAATGTTGCTATAATGTTGCTTTCAAGTATAATTCTTATACATATTTCATTCTACCTTGCCATTCTTGGAGTGGATTAAAAAAGATCCTAGCTACATTTCAACCTCTATAAGTATTTCTGCATCTTCTGATGAAATACTATTTCGTAACCACAGCAGCATTTCTCGGAAGATGCATCTTACCTTTCCACAAATAAGAATATATTTCACGAGTCTGCTCCTGTTCACATAGGATCTGGCCAAGAAATGAACTGTTGTATCAGAGATGGTGAGCTGTTCCTGTTTATCATATTATTAGTAAACATTCATTTTGCAAATGCATTTTGTTATAAGCCTACTCAAAAAATTTTGATGAGGAATCCTGTCTCATGTTCACATTTTCTGGGTAGAAACTGGTGTCTCAGGATTTGACTAACAGCAACTGTGAGGGCCCAATTACAGAGGTAATGATGGAAATACTCTCCTCCAAAAAACATTGTTCAACTTTCTTAATGTGCTTGTTTATACTTTTCATTACTGCAATATGAACCAAGCAGTAGGTCTACTTGTTAAAACAAGTACATGCTGAAAAGAAATTTGGTGTAAAGGTATAATGATTTATATTGGGTTGTACTAGGGCTGCATTTACCTTGACTATGGAAACTTCATGTGAATCATTAAGGTACTAAGGGAATGTGATAGTTTTAAATCAGCTTTGTCCTACAAATTGCATTTAAGTAATAACATTGCAATTAGTCAAAAATAGTTCCCACTTTTTGCTCTTGAAAGCATATTTCCAGAATTATCAGAATTAGTTTTGTGAGCTTTTATATATTCTAAGTATTTTATAATATTTTCTTAGAACAAGAAACTGCAATGCCATCTGGTTTCACCAGTCTTGGCTATGTATCAATGATTTAGAGGTTTTGTGGCATTTCTTTATAAATTATATACTGATAAAACGCATCTACAGAATTAATCAAGCAGGACTTCTGATCCCATGACTGTCTTTTCCCACACTTCAACTTTAAACTGGTTGTGTATTTGTCCTATTACAACAGCCCTAAACCATGCAGTCCCTTAAAATTGATATTTCTTATTTGTCTCTGTAATGGTTTAAGAATAGCTTTCCCACTGAAATCATACATCTTTCAATATCTCTTCCCCTTTCCTTTTCCTCTTCCCCCTGTGGCATGCTGAAGAGGAGAACTGGAGACACAAAAGATCACAGGCTGAGATAAGACCAATTTACTGGAAACAGCAATGAGATAAGAAAGTGACCAGTAACAGCAACACAATCAATAATGAAGTCTACAGTATAGACAAAGGATTTGCACGTGGTTGCTTGGAACCAGGGCCATTCCAGTGCTCCCTTCACCATGCTTACTCAACCAGAGGGACCCTTCTCCCTGAAAGAGATTCACATTCTCCCACCCCTGACAATAACATGTGGTGGTATAGATCAACCTCCTGGTCCCGGCTTCACCAGGGAGAGAAGAGTCATTAAAGCTGCCTACTAACAAGAGGTCTATCATTCTTTATCTGAGTAGTGAGGAAGGACATGATGTAGAGGCTCCTAAGTAGCATTAGCGATGGAATTAATTATGAGAACACTAATTCAGAATGAAAATTTGCTCCTGGAAATTTCCATTTGTAAGGCAACCTCTTTGGAAGCCTGTAGATTCTGTTTTCATGTCACTTTATGTCAAAGGGATGCCAGAACTGGTGTGGCTCTTTTTTCCACTGTTGGTTTGCAAGTACAGGCCTGAAAGCAAGAATTCAAAGATGTAATAAAAGAGCTTTGTTTCCAGCAAAATTCAAGATAATTCCATGAAAGAATAAAGATTTTTATTCAGAGGCAGTTAAACTGCCAATGAGCTCCTAGCTAAAATCCAGACAGAAATACTGTCAGCATCGACCTTGGATCAGAAGATTAACTTTAATGGCAAACTATTGTTCTGAATTTGTGCTTTTACTGGCCAATCCTATTAAAAAGCATTATATTACAAAGTCCATGTTTGCTTATACCAGCACCTTTTAGTGTGTGGGATTTGCCAACTTCTTTTTTGTTAGATAATTTTTTGTGGCAAATCTTTTAAACTAGTATTAGTATTTGTGCTTGTATAGAATCCATGAGTATACATTTCTAATTGTATCCTGCTTTACAAGTTAAATTTTTGTGTCTTTTGAAATGGAGATACTACTTCTTTGGTTATCACTGTAAATTCTAGGGTGTATATAAATGCGTTAGGACACAAAGGAATTTTAGTAAGTTTTTAAAATTATATTATTTTAAAATAATACTATTATGCTTTCAGGTATCTCTGTTGTTTTGCAAGCAAATTTTTGCTTAAATCATGTAATATTATGACAGTTTCTTCTCATCTCCCATATCCTTAGGTCACAACATGCTGAAAGAAACACTGAGTCCATTTTCAAAGAAGTAAGAACTGTGCAGACATCTGAAAAACATTTTTAGTATTCCAAGTCTGAACTGAACAAATTCTTTTAAATGCTTCATTATAGTTGTTCTGACAATCATTCACCAAAATAACATATGTTGCCAATAAATAAGCCCTCACTAGATAGCCATTGTCCCCTACAACAGACATAAGCACTTGTTAATTAAACCTAATTAAGCCAATAGTGTACACAGTAGAAACACATGCTGACTAATTTGCAGGCCAAAGTCGATCTGGGCAAGTCTTCAGTTTTTGTCAAATAGCTGACATCTCAAAGCCATGTGCATTAAGGAGAAAAAAAGTCAGGCTATTTGGGAAGAAGGATGCGAATAAGGTTTGTGTACACAGACGCAACCCTCATGTCTGTATAGATATAAGTCTAATTTTTTTCTTGGCCTGAGAGACAGCAGCAGATCCAATTCAGGGAATTCAGTCTTAGAAAGTGTCTCAGATAAAAGAGAAATCTCTTCTTTACCATATATTTGATGGCTATGGAGAAGAAACCCCAGTGGCTGTACGACAAGAAGTACTGTGCCATTGCAAACCCACAGACAGCCATGTTGCAGCTCCCAGTGAGATGTCAAAGGCTGGTTCACTAAAAGTACCTACCCACCAAATAGTGTAACCCATTCAGAGAGTTTTTATAAAACCATATGCTCTTGGTTCACTGGTGTCTGTCTGATTTCAAGATCACTAGCAGGTTTCTTCAATTTTTTTCATAATTACAAGAATACTGTAGGATTTGTATCACCCTTCAATATATTAGCAGGCTAATTTGACATGAGAAACAGCAGGAGAACAATGCATAAAGCTATGTCACAGCTGTCATTTTGCTTCAGAGTTAACACACCCTTGACACAAATATGACTCCACTTTATACTTGTTTTAGTTCCTCCACCACCTCATTCACCATTTCAGTAGCCTGGTGAATGTCTTATCCACCTGGGAATTTCAGCTAGTACTTTTGCAGAAAGTCTGCCTGAGCTCTGGCACCTGGGGCCGTCAGTACGGAGAAGACACCAGAAGACACTGCGGGCAGCTGTGGAAAGTCTGTCTGAAGTGATAGAGTACATTTTGTGTTTAGAGTGTTAGTGGCTTATTTCGTTTATTGATAAAGCTGCCTGATGGTTGCCATGAAGCACTGTATCTTCCTAAGCATACAATATTTAAAAAAGTGCAGTGGACTTATGTTTTCATAAGGTTATGTTATTATTTTAAAATAATTTTTATTTTGACTTGCAAATTACTGGACCCATGACACACCTGCTGCTTTTTAGAAGCTGTGAGCAGGATTATACCATGGGCAAGCTGAAGACATAACTTTTAACATAAGACATATTCATGGAACAGAAACAGAATTAGGAACATTGACATGAAAAATATTACTCTGTTTTGCCACTACCCATCACTGTAGTTTCTTATCCAGAGGTAAATTTTTGTAATATAAATTGTTAATAAGACTGAAGAAGAGCAATGTGATTATGCATCTCCTGATATTATAGCTGCCTTAATCTGTCTGTATGAATTCATTCACTTTTCCAATGTCTAGTACATTTTAAGCCTAATTCAATAAAATGAAGGTTTCTTTTTTTTAACTCAAAGAAAAATTTAATTCAGATATCTTATATGCGGCCAAATATTTGTATGAAATATCTTGGGTTTATGAATATTATATTAGAAACATTTATTAGTTGGCAATTTCAATTAGCCTATATTTACATATGCAATATTAAGCCACAAAATTGCATGAGTTTCCAATTACTATAAAAGAACTAAAATTATTTACAATGTTTAAAGTAACAGCAGGGAAGTTATTGCTTTGGAATAATGGGACAAAAAAACTTCTGCAATAGCTGTGGATTCCTTAGAGGGCTGATTTACACATCATTTCCTTCACTCAGGAATCAAAAAAATATTGCAGTCATTTAAAGTATAGGATATGGTGCCAAGAGATGGTGAAGTTATGACCAGATGATGAATTTGATCACAATACCACCTCATACGGAGTGACAGAAGTTTGCAGAAAAATGTGCAAGCAATTCTTCCTACTGAAAATAATTTGAATTATTTTCCCTCCACATACAAAAGGGAGATTACAACAGATCCAGGACTTTCCACTGCAGTTCTAGTTGTCTAGAACTTTATGAGCCACTAAATGCATGAATATACCTCAGGAAAAGGGAATTACTAATATTTCTTTACCTCTTTTGATTTTTGAGAAGGAGCAAATGAAATAACTTTTCCAAACCACATATTTTTTCCTCTGGTACAATTTGAATAGAGGTAAGGACAAGCTTACAATGACAAAATACATATTTAGGGTTATAGGAAAACCATTTATACTTGCTGTTTTCTGTTTTTTTGGGATTTTTTTTTTTTATCACAAGGGTAACTATGAAATAAATCCTTAGCCCTAGCTATGATGTTTTCTACAGATCATAGCAAACCAGCATTTGACATGGATGACATGAAAGAGACATTTGTTTATCGAATTAGTAGCCAGTTATAGAAGATTGTGGTTTGTAATATTTTGGAAACAGGCATTCAAGAAAGTTGTGCCCTTCAGTTTTTCTAATTAATTTTCCTTGAAAATTTCTCTCATCTACTTCATTACTTAACTGAACATTATATGCTTACCCAAACTATTTTAAAACAAAATTTCTTTATTTGAAATTATTTTTAAAATAGGTTGCATTAGTTTGTATAAGATCTCTGTGTGTCCTGTGCAAACTATGTGTATTACTAAGTTCATGAATACAGAAACTTGGCTTGCAAAAAGAACGGGTTTTGGGTTTGGGGTTTGCAGATAAAAGATATGATTAAAACTATATGAATCTTTCTAACTTCTGAAGAACTTTTATAATATGTGCTCACACAACGTAATTTCTTGCAAGCAGAAGGTGAAATACAGTGGCCTTTATGGTGCTATTAAATTAATATCCATTGCAAATCTGTGATGGATAAAATTTGATTTGTATTAAAAGAGAGGGTTTTTAATTTTGAATCTAAAGATGTTTCCTAGAAACTTGACCACAGATTTCCTCAGAAAATTTCATCAGAAAATATCCTTATTTTCAGGTCAAAATCACCATTCAATAAAAAACCATAGTAAAGACAACTCACAAATACATATGGATGGATAACCAGAGGAATAGAGCCTAATCTGGTTTTAGCAGACCAGATCTTAATATTTTTTCCTTCAGATTTTCAGTTCATAACTAGTTACATAATTTCTATTTTTCATTCCAAGATGAAGGCAAAAAGAAGTCAAAACTTCAAAATTCTTATGGGAATTATCTTTCTAGCACCATGCAAAAATTATATTATTCTTGACAAGCATTTTCATCACTTTTCTTGAGAAATATGAGAGATGTTCTCAGATTGGCTATTACATTTTTTCAGCTTTTCTTACTCAATAATGCTGTGCTGGCCTTTTTTCGTAATAGTCTACGTGAGGATGGTAAAAGTATCACTTCCAATAAATTTAGCTTGGGTAAAACAGCTTGATCTCCCTGCTTGTCAGCAGTTTCATCCTTAGAATAGCGTACTAGTCTTTATTGCATAGATGCTTGTATAAGTCTGTTTTGGTCACTAAATCTTTGAAGATTTTTAAGAAATGCTAATAGATCTTTGTACCATGAATGTGAAAATTATTCACCTAGTAAAGCCCTTTGAGAAGAAGTTTAAAAGGGCTGGTTATAGAATCAAGCACAATAATTTAAAAATACAGTCAGCCTTTAATTATTTCTTTCCCAAGATGAAAATATAATCACCCACAAAGTCTGTGATTTCTAAATGATTAAGTCAGTAAAGAAAAAGGCAGCATCTATGTGGTAGGACTGGGGAGGGAGGCGGGACTAGGGGCATGAATTATCCAATAAAATTAATTTTGCTCAATAACACTGTTTTATCATCAGTTTGTTTTTCGACCTGTGGTGACACATAAAATTACACCAGGATAATCAAGAACCTGATTTGACATGACAGCCTTGATTACTGTGGCTAGAATAGCAAATAGCTTTCTGAAGATCATCTTAATTGTAGGCTTTCTGTTACCAGTTACTTTCAAAAAATCTGTTAACCATTTTAACATCTTGCTTTGGTAGGAAGGGCAACTTTCTGACTGCCAGGAATAGGAATTTTACAATAGGTGAATACTGAGATCTGTTTCCTTTCCAAATGAGGAAAACGTTACTATCTTAATGTGCTGCTGAAGCTGACCAAGGAAAGACAGATACAGTATTTAAGGTTATACGTTCCTTTAATCATTACAGTTTCAGTAACTGCCAGCAATCCTTGAACTGGACTGGTAAAGGCTTATGTATTGCAAAGCAGTATTTTAAAGAAGTTTTTTCTAATATCACTACACTGAAGAAAACCAGAGTCCTTTTGAGTCTGACATATTGTATGACACATAGGAACGATTGCAGATAAAAGTAATACAACTGGATACAGTTATTATAGGAAAAAAATATTTTAATGCATGGCATAGTATGCCATGTAACTTTCAATTTGTATGGGTCTGGCTGGGATGGAGTTAACTTTGTTGTTAGCAAGCATTATGGTGCTGTATTTTGGATTTATGACTAAAACACTGTTGATAACACACAAATCTTTTGTCTCTTAGAAAGTAGTCCTTGCACAATGTAAAGGCTTTGTCTTTTTTCTTTCTCGAACTCCACAGTCAGTAAGCTGAGGTCAAGCAAGAAATTAGAAATGGTCAGTCAGACCTGCTGAGCCAAATTGGCCAAAGGGGTATTCCATACCATGTATTGTCATGCTCAGCAATAAAGCTGGTGTAGCAGAAGACAGTGTTGTTTGGTGGGTTTGAGTTTTCTGGGATACCTGCTGCTCAGAGAGTGGCTGTGCATCAGTCTGCTTGTGGGAGGTGGTGATTACCTCTGCATCACTTGTTTTTTATCTTTGTTTCATTTATTAAACTTTTTTTTTCCTGAGCCCATGAGTTTTCTTGATTTTGCTCTTTGTGCTGTCTCCCTCAGCCTGCTGGGCAGGGAGCAATGAGTGTGGGTTCTTTGCTTCTTGCCAGGGTCAGCCCACAACAGAGTTATACCTGGAAAGTAGTCTTCTTGCACTGTCAATGGCATGTGGTTTTTTTTGAGAAATAGCAATTCTTTTACTTTTGAAAACATGCTATTTTCTTCCATTATAAATCACATGAAGATTACCTGACTCCTTTCTCAAATGTGAGCCTGTGTGGCTTCTCCCCAAATCTCACACACTCAAACATATATACGTATCTTCAAACAAATTATTTCATCATACTGCTCATGATTCCTACATCCCTGCCTCCAAGTTTCACAACAAATGAAGGAGATTCTGGGCCTACAATAGTAACCCTTAATCCTATGAGTACCTCAACTGATGCAATCTTACCCACTAAAAATCTATAAAACTGGAAAAAGAATTACTGGGCCTTTCCTTTTTTTTGATCTTGAATTGTGACTTTTTTTTTTTTTTTTAAACTAATAAATTGATACCATAACACTTCCTCATATCTAAGAAAACTCCCGTGTATTTTCCTTGACACCAGGAAGTGTTCTAAGCATGAAGAGCATTTATTGGATTTAGAGATTTTATTGACCGTGACTAGTTTGCTGTGTTTTGTTTGGCACAACAGCCTTGGGTGGTGGCTTTGTGGTTGAATTCTGCAGATTTTGTGCAATAAGATCCACACTTAATGATTTGGTCTGGAGATATTTCAAAAACAGATAAAATGTGATGCACTTTTATTTTAAAGTCTTCTTTTCCAATTTGTGGCTCTTATTTGGGAAGTTTTTTTTTTTTTTTTTTAATAACACAGTATGGCCTTTTACATATGAATAGCAGCAGCCTGCTAGGAATGAAGGCTTTTTTGCAATATTTGATGTCAAGAATGTGTTTACGTCTTGTTGTAAAAATTTTTGATCTTTGAGAGTACTCTAACTGGTGACATTGGAGAGTAGCAACAGTTTTTGTCAGGTGTGTGAAGACTCAGAGTTAGAGAGTGTGTAAGCACTTTAGGATGATTTTCTTTCACATCAAGTCATGCAAGCAAGCACTGAGAGAATGATGCACTTCACCTAGATGGCTTACAGTGCAATGTCTGAGTCAGTGAACCACTGAGGGACAATGGAGTGAAGTTGGAACTTTTAAAATATGAGTCATCTAAATTATTGCCAAAAAAAAAAAGCCTTAAAGTGAAAAGAATGACAGCTTAGGGTTGCCTTTCTGTGCGGTCAACATGGAAAGGAAACTAACCTATCTATAAACATGTTGGAGGGTGTAATTCCATCATTGAAAGATCTCCATAGGAGATGGTTATTTCTACCATATTTTTAGGCATTTAGGCACCTTTAAAAAGATCTGGCCTAGATCTTTAAAAAGATCTCCCTAGGAATTTGCTTAGATAACTGAACAGGCATTAGACCAGCACACAGGTGCCATGATTTCTCTGCTTTAAAAGACTAAAGGAGTTGGGAGCTCCTGACCAGGTAAAAGCTCCAGTGTTCTCAACTGAAGCACATTGTCCTCAGCAGTGGAATACAGTTAATAAAAATGAAAATATAACTTAATAGAACATAGTACACTGGGTGTCCAAGCCTGGCCTGGAGAAAATGACTTGAAAAGTAGCGACATAGTTCATGGTTTTCTCAGATATTCAGCGTTAAGTCATAAATACAATTCACTACCATTTCTGATATGAACAGAGGTGGTTCTTTGAATTTAGGTTTTAGTTACTTATTGCATAATTACTGTATGTGTTCTTTGAAAGTGCCTATTTGGTGACCTTGAAAGGAGGAAGTATCTTACAATGCTGGTACTGTATTTTAAATATGAAAACAAGTGACAAAGAAGCCTGGTGTTCTGAAGAATGTTTGTTTCCCAAAGATTTCATAATATTTTATATTATAAAACATGTATATTTACTGATACAAAACATGAAATATTGTTGGATTTTATACCCTATTATTTTCATATGGAAGATGAAGTTCAGAAACAGTAGTCAGTTCACAGGAAGTCTCTAAATTTCAGTGATTCGAATGTGAATAAGTATAGAGAAAAACAGAAAAATAAGTGCACTTTTTGTAGTTTTAGGGCAAAATGTATCTGCACCTTGCAATCCTTAAATAGTAAGGTGTGTAAGGAGAACCTGTGCCATCAAAGATGCATTGTACCAACACAGCACAAAGTAGTATCTTGGAAGATAACTTGCTTATCGACAGGCTGTACTGCAAGGAAGTGATGGTACTACATAAATTCAATTCCAGCTATAATATCACTGCATGTAACTGTTTTGTACTTTGCAGTTTATGATTGGCCCTATCCATTGCAATACGCTGTAGGTGGAGGACAGAAAACTTCTGGATAAAGTCAGTATAGCTGGATAAATATCTAACACTTCTGCACTTGGTTGTCATACCTTTTTCATCCTCAGCTATCTTAATTGCCTTCAGCCGGTCATTAAACAACCACAATTGATATCTGCTCTCTGTGGTTTCCTCTTGGCCTTCTTCTTATACAAAAAAATCCATAATTTGGGTTTTTTTAGGGTTCTATTTGTTTTTAATGTACCCATATAAACATTTGTTTTGTTAGTGCAATCAAAGTCCTTGGTCTTGGAAGTCAGAACAGAAAATGGTAAAAATTGGGAAGGCCTTTTGTTTTCTTTCCTATTCTTACACTACTTTATACAAAGAGCATTTCTCGAATGACTAATAGCCTTTAAAGTTGCTTTGTTTCAGGGCATTGGTTGTCACTCATGGTCTTTATTCTGGTGTATTTCTCTTAGATACAGAGAAACTGTGTAATTAACATGATAAAGGTGTAAACATTTATTCTTTCTCCACAATTTCTGATAAATCAGCTTTATGAGTGGAGTATGCTTGTTATTTTTATGTCAGCCTGTGCAGCTAAGTATGCTTTATAGGGCAGATTTATCCATAGGCTGATGTCTTTAACCTTGGTATAATTTTGGAGTGTAATGCGCCAAGTAACTTTTGGTTCTCACACTAAGGCAAAATTCTGGATCTTCCTTCATACCATTTGTAGTAAGCCAAGAGGGAAACCAGCTACAGGCAAGCATCCATTCCCATTACTGTCCTTCATGGGAATACCAAACAAGTTCTGATTACTATGATTCTGAAAGACATAAAAGTAATATAACCATGCAGTCACGCTGTATCAAACAGCTAAAAACATAGTGCTAAAAATCAGCATTTATGTTTCTCTGAAATTTCCTGGAAAATGAAAACTAAACCCCAAAACAACTACACAGAGTTCAATTTCTGGAATGTCAAACAAATGTGTTATTTTTTAAAAAAATTAAAACCTAACCAAACCAAACAAAAAAAGAACCCAAACAAAAAAAACCAACCAAACAAAACAAACAAAAAAAAACATGGATAGGAAAATAACCCATAAAGTTATACTACTTCTGAATTAGTCAAAATATTTTGTGTAGAAAATAAAAAGCTAGAAGAGGTTCAGTTCTGCAAGGAAGCATGGAAGTGACGTGAACAACAGCTCAAGCTTTCATTCTTGAGGTCTCCAAACTTCCTGCTGAGATGCTGGCTTTTCTCAGGCTTCCAGGTTCTGGTTTCACAACACTAAGAGGTTCACAAATCAAACTGTCTATACAACCGCAGTCCAGCACCTTAGGGGAAAATGGTACAACAGGTATGCTACTCAAACTAGTTGGGCTTTCGGCTTTAAAGATCCACAACAGCTGTGATGGCAGGGGAAGAAATAGCTTTGCAAAAGCATGCTGACTATTACATTAGAAGTTCATTAAAATTAACTTTTGTGCTTCCTCTGACACAATAAAGCCTCAGTCAAGTAAGGGTTCTGAAAAAACTATTTTGTTGGAAAATGCTGTGCCAGTGTCATGAAAGCCTCAAACTGGCAGTCGTACAACAATATTTTCCAGAATTATTTTCCAAGTTTAGTGGCCTTTTTGTGGTTGTTTGGATGAAAAGGGATAGTGAAAAGAGTTTTTCATATGGTCACTACACAAGTCAGCCTTGTTAATTGCTGAATTTTTAAAAATCCAGTTGCCAAATGAAATGGCATTTCAGGAAAACTTTTAGGAGTAAATGGTATAAATCAACATTAAATCCTGGTGAACTCCAAACACAACAGCAACAGAATTAATCCCCCTATTGGAGCATCTGCACACTATATCAATTCTATAAATATTGCTTCATTGCTAGGAAAATATTTTTATCTAAGTTAATTTAAGAAGGTACACTGGGTTTCGTTTCTTCCTCGGACTGATTTCCAGAAATCATCAACAATCTGCACACAATATTTTTCAATTACTGTGGTTGATTTTCAAATGATCAACTCATCATAACTCTCACCAAAGTTGTCGATGACTTTGCCATCATCACTGCTTAATATGAAAATTAAGTAAATACAGAGTAAAAAAGTCTCTGGAGGCTGGTGATTACTACTGAGCAAAAAAAGGGAAGTTAAAGGCCCCTTATATGGTAGCCCCATTACATTAACCACACAAAAAGCATTGCTCATATGAGGAAAGCAATTCCACATGTATCAAAGAAGATTCCATTTATAGGGGATTTTTCCATTTATTTCCATAATTTTAAAGATTCAGGTGAACTCAACTAGACATACCTAGCCTTCAAGCCTTTCTTAATGCTTCTTGATTGAACTTTAGACAGAGTAATTTGCAACTGACCTTAAATCCTTCATGGAAGTACTTTGAGTAGTCTTTATATGTAAGGTACTTTTTAAAGTAAGAGAATAATTGAATTGTATTTGAAGATATAACTACAAGTGGATTTAAAACTTTAATTTCAAATATGTTAGCTGAAAATTAACAGCAGCTTCGATAATTTTAGGATTACTAATTGATCTAAGATCTGAGCACTATGAGATATCTTGGTTAGACATCCATTCTCATTTGTAGCCCTACTGCAGAGTAACCTGAAGTGTTCAGAAATCCAGCAAGGAATTTTCTGACAGAAGGTAACAGCTTTTCAAAGGAACCATGAGATTAATAGCTCCATTTACAATTGGTACTATTTAGAACCTGTATTACAAAGGCAGGCTACATTATTTGATAAATATGTTGGCAGAAAAACCAATAATCAGTTACCTTCCATGTCTCTTAAAACTCTAACAAAACTGTTAAAATCAGGTTTACATATATTTCAGGTGAATCTAATTTGATATGTATGTTTGCACTGTCAATACTTTTTGTTTACAGTATAGGAGTCTTCACAACTGTGTAAAAGGACTTAGTGAACTTAATTTTGAGATGTTGGATAAATGTTAAATTTGTTCAATGATATCCCAAAGGCATTGGCCACATGAGCTGGCTGTACAGGAAAACTGGCAGGTTTTTTAAGGCCTTCTTCATGAGTCTAAAGAGTCTGGTTCCCATCTCTAACTAGTGAACTTTTTCACTGCTTCAGCTGAATCTCTACACATCTGTGGGGCATGATGGAATTCATCCAAACGTCCTCAAAGAGGTAGCTGGTGTCATCACAAAACCTCTCTCTATAATTTTTGAGCAGTCCTGGGAATCTGGTGAGGTCCCAGCTGACTGGAGCTGGGGAATTTTCGGTGTTGTATTTGGGGACTCAGCCTGGTTCATGCAAAGTTCCGTTTATTGAACAGAACATCATTGTTTTACACTGTTACAAAGTATTACTTTAGCCACTACATGTTTTGGTTTTTAATGTCAGAGTCATCATTTCTCAATCACCCCTGTTAATCATCCAACATAGTTTTGCCTCTGTATCAGTCTCTGCCCTTGCTAGGGGCGGTTCAGCTTAACTTCCCATTAACTGTCTCCCATTAACTGATATCTAAAGATCTCGATAGTTGCAACCTTCTCCCACAGGGAATGTTGTCCCAGTTTTCAAGAAGGGCAAGAAGTAGGACTCCAAAAACTGCAGGCCTGTCAGTCTCACTTCAGTGCCTGATAAAGCTATGGAGAAGATTACCCCTGGAAATATTGAAAATATTGAAAGGCAATGCAGTTATCAGTCACAAGAGGACTGGAAGGGACACTGAACATGTTCACAAATGGTACATAATAAGGAGGAGCTGTTGACTCCCTCGAGGGCAGGGAGGCCCTGCAGAGAGATTCCAAGAAAGCAGGGGTTTGGGCAAACACCAACCATACGAAGTTCAACAAGGGAAAGTGCTGGATTCTGCACCTGGGATGGACAGCCCTGGGTGTATGGACAGACTGGAGAATGAGATGCTGGAAAGCAGTGCCATGGAAAGGGACCTGGGGGTCCTGGTCAGTGACAAGCTGAACATGAGTCAGCAGTGCCCTGGCAGCCAGGAGGGCCAGCCCTGTCCTGGGGGCATCAGGCACAGCATGGCCAGCTGGGCAAGGGAGGAGATTGTCCTGCTCTGCTCTGCACTGGGGCAGCCTCAGCTCCAGTGCTGGGGGCAGCTTTGGGTGACACAGTGTAAGAAAGATGTTAAATGGTTAGAGAGCAACCAAAGGTAGGCAACAAAGATGGTGAAGCCTTGAGAAGAACCAGTATGAGGAGCAGCTGAGGTCACTTGGTCTGTTCAGCCTGGGGAAGAGTAGACTGAGGACAGACCTCATTGCATTTACAACTTCCTTGTCAAGGGATAAGGAAGGACAGGCACTGATCTTTCCTCTGTGATGACCAGTGACAGGACACAAGGAAATGGCCTGAAGTTGTCAGGAGAGGTTTAGATTGGATATTAGAAAAAGGTTCTTCCCCCAGAGGGTGGTTGGGCACTGGAGCAGGCTCCCCAGGGAAGTGGTCACAGCACCCGCCTGGCAGAATTCAGGAAGTGTTTGGACAATGCTCTCAGGCATATGGTGTGACTCTTGGGGATGGTGCTGTGCAGGCTGGGAGTTGGACTACATGATCCTTGTGGGTCCTTTCCAATTCAGCTCATGTTATTCTGTTTGGAGTCTGCCCAAATGTTAACAGCTGTGATTCTCCTTCCAGTATATGGAAAGTTGAAGTAAAACTATTATTTTTTCTGGAGGACTGTGACATGGAAAGGTGTAAGGGCTAAACAAATCTCACACTGAAACCATTCTGGAGATGCTACTGCTCTTGTATTTCAAAAAAGTACCCTTGATTCTCCTGTCAGCATCAAAACATCCCATCTGCTCCTCCATCCACTGTTAGTAGCAACCTGCAATGGGAAGTTAAAATACCATGCCAGTCTGTGTTATGTTGCTACCTGCCTAATTTCGTACCAACAGCAAACTCAGGGATTTTTACAGGGACAAAATAATGTAACTGCTGCAGCAACCACATGTTTTCTATCATAGAGGGGAAAAAAAATAAGGTCAGTGTGGGCTTGAAGGGTTGTAAAGCTTTAGTCTGCCTGAATTATTTTATGCTTGTGAAAGTTAAGCAGATGAGAAACACATTAAATAAGATGACAGAATTTAGATTATGCCTCCTCCCCTCCTCGTGCCCCTTCCAAGTCCTTAGCTCAGTGGATGAATTCCTCCCCCCATTCCTTTTCTCCTTTTTTTTTTCAATTTGTTAAGATGCTGAAATCTGCTTTGTGTGATTTATGAAGGAACTTGAAGCGATTAGTTTCACAGTGCATGAAAATTCCTCAGGTTCAGAGGGATGTCCAATCTGTTACACCGCGAGCCGTTGACTGGATGAGAACATGAGCAGCTCGGAGCCATAAGGAGATTGTGTTGAGTTATTAAACACTTGTGGTAAAGCTGCTTATTGTTAATTCCCCAATGTCCTGCTGAAGTGATCGGATAAGATCAGATCGGATTAGATCAAAGAGCCTGGGAACCAGCCTTTCGAGCAGATTCATTTAATCAATAAAGAGGGTCTCCAAAGAGAGAGAGAGGCAGTACCAGGATCACGAGAGATTAGAGGAGGGAAAATAAGAAACAACAGATTATTTTCCTCTTATTTTTAAAATGTAATTCTGTAAGCCAAAGCATGCTTTTGTGTGTCTATGTGTACGTGTGGGTGAAAAAAGCAGCCAAAAAGGATATAAGTGCTCCCTTAAAACTTCATTACCAAGCAGACAGTTTTAAATGAAGTATTTTGCAATACAGTAATACTTAATAAGTCAAGAGACTGTAAAAGTATTATTAAAGCAATCAGTACCATGAAATACCTACTGTGAAAAAAAGAACCATTAACAGCATTTCAGCAGAAGCAATTTTTGCTTTAATGATTTCTTAAGAATAGGGGATTCTGGGTGGGTTAATCTGCACAATTTCTGATCTTTCTTTCATCTAAAAGAAAGAAAATGAGAGCAAAACCCAATAACAGCACCACCAACAACCCCCACCCATCAGTATCGCATCAAGATCAGAATGTATTAAATTAATAACACTGGCAGATGTTGTGGAATGTGCATTGTTATAATACATGTAATTACAGTACAACTGCTGCTGTTCATGCTTGTACAGTAAATAGACTTGTGTTTAAGTACTTGCAAAACCTTGCTAAATCTGTACTAAAACCTAGAAGCTGTTAGAAAATGTTTAGAAAGTTAACCCACAGAAGAAGGAGCAAAAAAAAGAAAAAAATGTACAAAGAATCATTAATTCTAACGATGCAATAATATAACTCCTTTCCATTTCTAGAGTAGCAGAATTTGGCCCAAAATAATTTTGAGAGAGGGACACACCTCCTGCAAAGATTATTAGCCCTAATTGCATAATAAAAAATTACATCTACTTTTACAGGTTGCGATTTATATTCAGAGTCAGATAAGGATACATATCTATAAATCCCTTCTATAAAATGTAATTTTCTGTCTAGATAGGCTGATGACTTTAGGCCCCACACACCTTTAGAAATTGTTAATTACTATGGGACGGTTTAACACTATTTTCCAAATCAGCATGCATGCATAAAATGACTGCAATCTAATTTGACATATTATTAGTGATGATTATTGTCATAGATAAATTAGATTGAACAGAAAATAACCTTCATCCTTAGCATGTTTTAGCTCTCAGAATTAATGTGATTTGGTGAACACATATAAATAAAAGTCTGATGAGTCCCTGCTGACGGCAGGGCCTGCTGGTACTGAAGTGTATCAATTTCATGCAGATGATGAATTCCTTAAGCATTCAATGATAATCATGCTTGATTTGACAAGACTTTCTCATGCTATTTTAGGGCCTTAATTTTCTGTGAAGTTCTGTCAAGTGTTCATCAAGCACCCACTTATCTCCCCATCTTAACCTGGCAGCCAATCCAAAGGTTGCCTACCAGTGCCGCTACTGGTCTCAGTCCATTAATATTCCTGCCACGTGACTGTCCACGGAGAGAAGCCAATCAATGGCTTATTAAGATTCAGGTCACATGATGCCCAAGGAGAGTAAATGAGTTACACAGTAAGACATCAAACAAATTTTCATCTTGAAAGAGTGATTGCTTTTTCTGCTGCTGTGATGTTTGTCAAATTCACTCTAGCCTTGTCCAATTAAGCTCCATGAGCTGAATGACTAATGAAGAGAAGGGAATGCTGTGCCAGCATGACAGCTATGAGAAGTATCACTGAACAAGAGCTGCTGAAGGAATTTTTTTAAATAAAAAAAAAAAAAAGGAAAGAAAATGATTGAAAAATCACGTCTGGATAACTGGTGTAATTGCTTTCAAATTTCAGATGCTGTTTAGAAATCTCTAGTGAAAAATATAAATTGCATCTTGCTGTATAGGACATTTGTTTTCTGTCTAACTTTATAGTGGAAAATGAGCTTGCATTTTCTCATAATAAAATTATTCTTGAGATTTTGAACAAATATACATTAACTGGATTATTGCCAGCAAATGTGCTAATGAACTTCCACAGGCTGCTAGAGACATACTGATAACAGAAGATCCCACTTTTACGCAGCAGCCAACATGGATTAAAAAACCCTTACTTTATGAATCTAAAAGGGAAAAAGGGAAAAAGGAAGATATTTAGCAGATGAAGTGGAGGACGCAAGTATACTCCCTGGATCTTAGAAGGAAATAGCTTTACAGGACATAGAAATATTGTGTGAGATTCTTAAATAATGTGGCACTGTTCTTTTTGCATCATTTGAGGAGCTGATCTAGTATGGAGATATTTTATTTTATTTTATTTTATTTTATTTTATTTTATTTATGCCGCTATCATATTTTTGTTGTCAAATTAAAACTGCTCAAGGAAACAAACAAAAAAAACCAACATATGAATAGAATTATAATCCTGTTTAGCAGAAAGCTTTTAAAGTGGATATCTTAAACTACATTCTGGGACATCATTGAAAATCTATTGAGTCAGAAAGTCAGAAATTGCATTTTAGTGCTGGTACTGTACAAAATTCTGGTGATGTATTTGGAGTAGAGACCCTATGAATAATAAAGCTTTCATCCAGCCACTGAAAGAAGTTACAGTCACCTAATGGATTACTGAAGATATGAAAGAGTGTCAGATCCTACTTATTAAGTTCTAGCATGAAATTAGTTATATTCCCAAGGCATTCTGAAGCAATATTTTCAAGTTGGCTTAATAAGGGCGTTAGAGCATGCCAATTAACTGGCAGCTGAAATAAACAGTAGTTGGAGGCATAAGACAGTGTTTATATCTGCAAAGCTAATAACATTTTAAATGGGACTTCTTGGTACGGTGGCTCAAGGTGCTGGAAAGAGGCAAGATGTGGAACATACTGTATTCAAAAGACTGTAAGTCAATTCTCAGCACTGCTAGTCAAGGATGGAGACTGCAAATAGAGAGGCAATGAATTTCTGAGAGTCAATGAGAAGGGAGACAAGGAGGCAGGGGACTAGCAGTTCACTGACGGTAGAAAGGAGGTGTCAAGTGGATACTGCTGAAGAAGTCTGTGGTGAGTGATTTGACCAAGTGCTTGACTTTATGGCATCACCACAAAGGCACATGATGGAAGAGATTGTGTAACGGGATCAGAGTAGAAAAGGGAGGAATACATGGAAACAGCGATATGGCATACTGCTTTTGTGAGGCATTGTTCGTAGTAAAGTAGTGCTGTAAACTTCTGAGCTCAGTACTGCCTCGACATGAAATATTAGCTGTTAGATTACTGTTTTACTTGTTTCTGCTGCAGCCATACCACAGAGAATTCATAGGCTCTGCACCATTAGCTGCTCAAATGTTAACAAAGCAAAAAATGGTGAATATTGTTATAAGCAACACCACTTGCTGAAACATTTAAATCAACAGTGGAGAAGGTGTCTAACTTTCTGTCAGTCACATTAGGTGGTTATGAATAAAAGAGTATTCTACTTTCTGCATAACTTTGCATAATTAATAGTTTTTCATGCAAACCATTGTTTGCCTTAATTGTTGTTTCAACAGCTGTTTTCATTAAATTGTAAAGCTCTTTGTGTCTAATCCTTTGAGCTGCACTATTGATAACAAGAACGCACTGTAGCTAGCTTTAGAGGAAGAGAGTCCCTGCCAAGCTGGAAAGCAGTCATGAAGTTACTTGAGAAATAAGGCCCTACAGTGGGACTGGTTGTGTAGCTAATCCATTAGTCTTTTCAAAAGGACCTTGCTCTACGCCCTTATGGCTAAATTGACCCAACAACCTATCAATGCCTTTATTTGCTGAGTGGTTGTCCATGAAAGGTCTCCGTGCTGGATCCAAGCTGTAATCAAAGCCTCCATCAGTACCAGGGCCCTGATGACACAAATGGCCAAACTTTCAACGAGGCTGGCTGGCTTCCAGCCACGCCATTTTAAAGATACAAAGAGGCTGTGTTGTGCTGTGGAATTCATTTTCTTGTTTACTTCCTACAGAAACAAGAGCATAATCAGCACTCAGTGCATCGGATCAGACCGCTGAGTTGTTGACAGAAGCTTGGAGAGGCTTGCCAGCTTTCCACATGAAACACTGGCTTTCTTCTAATACACCCCCCACCGTCTGTGGCCCTGCCAATTGTAGCACATCAGAGCAACCATTGAGATAATGACCGTGAAGTCTCATGATACACTTTGATGAAGTGTAACATTTTTTAAAGGATTTTTGTCTGTGCCAAAATGATAGAGACAGCTGACTAAAAATCACCCCATCAAAATCAAGGCTGATGAACAGCAGGCAAAGACATGTGCTTCCACAGAGAAAAGAGAGGAGAATTTACAGCCAAAAACTCTCAATGACTATGTGCACCACAGATTCCTTTATTTTGCTTTTAAATGATCCTTTGTTTCAAATGAATGTATGTAAGTTTGCCAAGAGAGCAATTTCCCCAAATATTTTTTTTTATTCTGCATCAAAAAATGATTCAGCATTTAGCATTTATAATGTTAAATAAATACCTTTTTTATACAAGCTAACTTTGTTTCTTAACATTAATTTTTTGCAACCTTTCAAAGTCCTGTTTTGAAATAGCTGGTACTTAAAACCTTCTCAGCCATTTTAAAATTGTCTAGTGGCATCTCATTGAACCAACTTAGCTTATGGTAAAACAATTGGAGATGTGTTTTCCAAGCAAACCACAGGGAAAAGAAACAGCAAGACGGTCACTTAAACTTTTACCCTGCTTGCTTCAGCAGTCCAATATTTTTTGCAACAGGAAATTCATTACGAGCAATGGATTCATTGATACACACCAGTGCTAAGGAGCCTGGTTTAGGAGGTTAGAGAAAGTCTGCAGAATTTCTTGAACTGGCCATTTACTATGGATCTAGACCACCCCACTGTGCTGATGGAAGTGTGGTTAGGAGGTCTTTGAGCTGAATCAATTTGAGTTGGAATTTTCCCAGTGTATCACAGTTACATAAACACCTGTGCAAAATATCTTAGAGCTGAATTAATGGCATAGGGGTGTTGGGGCTGGGGGGAAGAAAGGAGAGAAACTCAGCAGGAAAGAGAAAGCTGTTTTCAGTAGTTTTCAACATTTCTTGCTTGCAAGAAGTGGGTCTGGAGGACTGTGCCTTATACTGTCTTTACCGTAACCAATACAAGAGCTCATGTATGTTTACTTTTTTGTCTCCTCAGTACTGTAAGCCTAGAACAATTCTTTTTAAAGTCTCTTTTTACCTCCCTTCTGTACTTGTATTAAATCATATTTTTTCCAAGCTCAAATTTACACGGCATGCTGGAGATATACAGTGGCAAAGAAGGATGCAGTAGTCTTCTGGAATAGATCAAAAGTACTGGCAAGAGAACAAAAGTACAAACTTCACTTTGAACCCAGGTACACAGCATGCTGCAACCAACAGTGT